>NC_057807.1:204958805-205061275 GCF_018294505.1 Triticum aestivum | reverse complement strand
GGGGTGTCTGGGGGGTTCGGGGAAGAGAGGGGGAGCGATCCACGACGTCACCGGGCGAGGGGAGCGGCGAGGCGGCGAGCAGGTGCGTGGCGCGCGCTGCGGTCGCCGTCGGGCACCTGCCTGCCTGCCTGGCCGGCAAGCAGCTCGCTGGAGCGGCGCTGGGCTGGGCCGGCAGGTGGGCCGGGTGCTGGGCGCCAGGTAAGTTTTTCTATTTTTTCCTGTTTTCTGATTTTTTAATACTTCTGCAACTTTATTGATTTATTAAAAATGCTTAGGCAACTCCTAAAATCACCAAACTACTCCTGGTCCATAGTTGGATTATTTCCAACATGAAACATTTTAGTTTGGAGATATTTGGGCATCTGAATATTTTATATAATTTTAAATGCCCAAATTCAAATATCTATGATTTAATTCAAAGACCCTAGGATGACCTAGGAAAATGTGCATCACTTTTGTCAGGGGTTCTGAACCAGGACAAAAATGATGGGCATTTTAGAAGGGCATTTCAGGTTCATTGAAAAAGTTTTTAGTAAACCCTAGTTGGTTTCAGAGGTGGCTGGGGGTTCTGTCATCCCCATTTCAGGTTTCTGATGAAAGAATAAACATGATGCAACACTCTAATGCATGAACTAGCTAGGGTGTGACAACTCACCCCCACTCAAAAGAATCTCGTCCCGAGATTTGGGTTCCTCCGGAAAAAGGGCGGGATACTCGAGTCGAAGACGATCCTCCCTTTCCCAAGTTGCTTCATCCTCAGAATGGTGCGACCATTGAACTTTGAGAAACTTGATATTATGACGTCGAGTGGTACGCTCGGCCTGATCGAGGATACGAATGGGGTACTCTCGATACGTGAGATTATCTTGGAGATCAAGCGTTTCGTGGTCCACTCCACGGATAGGATCCGAGAAGCAACGCCTGAGTTGAGAAACATGGAAAACATCGTGGACTCTGGAGAGATGTGGAGGTAGTTCCAACTGGTAGGCAACTTCTCCTCGTTTAGCGAGAATACGGAAAGGTCCAATGTAACGAGGAGCCAATTTGCCTTTGATACCGAAACGATGGGTTCCCTTCAGAGGAGTAACCCGAAGGTAAGCTTTCTCGTCAACCTCGAAAGTCATGGCCTTATGTTTTCGGTCATACTGACTCTTTTGACGAGATTGGGCTGTTTTCAACTTTTCACGAACGATGCGAACTTGCTCTTCTGCTTCCTGAATCATATCCGGGCCAAAGAATTGTCTTTCCCCGGTTTCTGACCAGTTAAGGGGTGTTCGACACCGTCGTCCATAGAGAACTTCAGGGGCTTTACCCAAGCTAGATTGATAGCTGTTGTTGTAAGCGAATTCGGCAAATGGAAGGCATTTCTCCCACTCCATTCCGAATGAGATAACAGAGGCTCGAAGCATGTCTTCTAGGATCTGGTTGACGCGTTCCACTTGACCACTTGATTGAGGGTGGAAGGCGGTGCTAAAAGAGAGACGGGTTCCCATAGCATTTTGGAAACTTTCCCAAAATCGAGAGGTTAAAAGACTTCCTCGATCCGAGTTAATTTCCAAAGGAACACCATGGAGAGACACGATTCGGGAGATGTATAAGTCTGCCAACTGGCTAGCGGTTATACTCTCACGAACAGGTAAGAAATGGGCTACTTTGGAAGGACGATCGATAACGACGAAGATAGCATTATTCCCTCTCTTGGTTCTGGGAAAACCGGTAATGAAATCCATACCAATTTTATCCCATTTCCATTCAGGAATAGCTAAGGGTTGAAGGGTGCCAGCAGGCCGTTGATGCTCTGCTTTTACACGACGGCAGACATCGCAATTATCCATGTACTGAGCAATTTCTCTCTTCATCCTAGTCCACCAGAACCTCTGGCGTAGGTCCTGATACATCTTGGTACTACCGGGATGAATGGTGAGAGGAGATTCATGAGCCTCCTTAAGGATCAACTGCCGTAGATGCTGGTTCTTGGGAAGCACTAAACGGTTCTCAAAGTACACAACACCATGATCATTTGTGGAAAAACAACTAGCACCTCCGCTAGCAATGTTCTCCTTGATTTTAGATATGCCCTTATCTCGCTTTTGGGCAGCGATGATTTGATCAGTAAGAGTAGGTTTCGCCACCAAGGTGGAAAGAAATCCTTGAGGAACAATGTGAAGGTTAAGCTTCTGAAATTCCTCTTGGAGAAGCGGTTGACTTTGTTGTAACATCAGGTTGTTACAATAAGATTTACGACTTAGCGCATCAGCCATGACGTTGGCTTTCCCTGGGGTGTAAGTTATTCCTAAGTCGAAATCTGTGATCAACTCAACCCAACGTCTTTGCCTGAGATTCAAATCCGGTTGGGTGAAGATATTCTTCAGACTTTGGTGATCAGTGAATATTTCGCAACGATTACCGAGAAGGTAATGTCGCCAGGTTTTAAGTGCATAGACTACAGCTGCAAGCTCTAGATCATGAGTAGGATAATTCTCCTCATGTGGGTGCAATTGCCGTGAAGCGTAAGCAATTACGTGTCGATCTTGCATGAGAATGCAACCTAGTCCTTGTCGCGAGGCGTCGCAGTAGATAACAAAGTCCTTAGAGAAATCTGGCGGTACCAGTACGGGAGCAGAAGTCAGGCATCTTTTCAGTTCCTGAAAGCTGTGCTCACATTGTGGAGTCCATTCAAACTTTTTATCTTTCTTGAGGAGTTCCGTTAGAGGTTTAGCAACTTTGGAGAAGTTCTCGACAAAGCGACGGCAATAGCTCGCTAAGCCCAGAAAACTCCGAACTTGCTTGACCGATTCAGGTGGAGTCCAATTAAGGACGGCTTGAACTCGCTCAGGGTTAACAGCAATACCTTTACCAGATATTACATGACCCAGATAGGTCACTTCTGACAACCAGAATTCACATTTAGAAAATTTGGCATAAAGGCGATGCTCTCGAAGTTTCTTCAACAATAGCCTTAGATGTTCGGCATGTTCTTCCTCGCTCTTGGAGTAGATGAGTATATCATCGAGGTAAACCACGACGAATTTATCCAAATACTCCATGAAGATTGAGTTCATTAACCGAGAAAAGGTGGCTGGAGCATTAGTTAAACCGAAGGACATGACGGTGTACTCGTATTGGCCATAACGAGTAACAAAGGCCGTTTTAGGAATGTCCCCGTTCCTGATTTTGATTTGATGGTAGCCCAACCTCAAATCCATTTTGGAGAAGACTGAGGATCCAGCGAGCTGATCATACAGGTCGTTGATCCTGGGGAGCGGATATTTGTTCTTGATTGTGACCAAATTGACAGGTCGATAATCTACAACCATCCGGTCCGTACCATCCTTCTTGACGAAGAGGACGGGGCAAGCCCACGGAGATGAACTAGGTCGGATGAAACCCTTTTTCAAGGACTCATCGAGTTGTTTCTTAAGCTTGGCTAGTTCTAGTGGTGCCATCTTATAAGGTCTTCTAGCAATCGGAACGGTTCCTGGTATGAGGTCTATTACGAACTAAACATCCCTGTCAAGTGGAACACCTGGCAATTCCTCTGGGAAGACATCTGGGAAGTCACGGACTACCGGAACGTCCTCTAGGTCTGGCAAAGGGCTGGCGTTAAGAGAATATAATTGTCGCTTGGCTAATCGGGTCAAGACATTGACTATCTTCCCCGAAGGATGGGTGAGTTGAACAGTCCTAGAGAAGCAATCAATTTTGGCATGATGAGCTGACATCCAGTCCATACCCAAGATGATATTAATATCTGAAGATTTGAGAGCTATCAAAGATGCAAGGAAAACAAGTCTGTCGACTTGGATTTTATTTCCATAACTTACCCTGGAGGTTTGCCATCTAGAACCGGGAGTAGAAATTTCCATAGTGGATGGCATGTCACAGAATGCGGTGTTATGCAAACGAGCATAGTTCTCGGATATAAATGAATGAGATGCTCCTGTATCGAAAAGAACAGATGTCGGGTGGCAATTAACAAGGAGCGTACTGAGAACGACGTTGGGATCCTCTTGAGCTTCTTCGGCAGAGATACAGTTGACATGGCCACGTGTAGCGGTGGCCGGCTTGGCGTGGAACACTTTACCTGTCGGCTTGCCACGGCCAACAGCTTTAGCAGATTGGTTGGGGTTGGTTTGGGGACACTCACGCATATAGTGGCCAGATTCCCCACACTTGAAGCAAGTCACGGAGCTGGTACGTGGAGAAGCACTGTTGGTTGGACCACCATAGGGCTTGGCTGGTGCAGACTGTTGAACGGGGCGAGGCGCCTGGAAGGATGGCCTCGGTGTGAACCTGGGTGGCAGGGCGGTGTTAGGCACCCACATGCGGCGCTTCTGAGGACCAGCACCGGATGAGGAACCCATGTCACGGCCATGCTTGCGTGTTGCGTCATAATCGGTCTGACCAGTTTCAGCACCGATGGCCTTGTTGACAAGCTTCTGAAAAGATGTGCACTCATGCAGACGGAGGTCGCGGCGAAGCTCAGGACTAAGTCCCTTATGGAACCTTGCTTGCTTCTTAGCATCAGTAGAAACTTCCTCAGTTGCATATCGTGCGAGGTTACCAAACTCCCTGCTGTAGGCATCCACAGAGAGTCGGCCTTGGGTGAAACTGCAAAATTCCTCACATTTACGGTCCATGAGACCCTCCGGAATGTGATGTTCATGGAAAGCCTCGCTGAATTCAGCCCAAGTAGTGACATGGCCCGCTGGGCGCATAGCTCCATAATTCTCCCACCATAAACTGGCGGGGCCTTCAAGATGATATGCAGCAAAGGTGACCTTGTCAGCCTTAGCTACTAGCGCGGAACGCAGTTTGTGAGAGATACTGCGAAGCCAGTCATCAGCGTCGAGAGGCTCGACGGAGTGGTGGAACGTGGGTGGATGTAACTTGATGAAATCACTGAGTGACACCACGTTAGTCCTCTGATGGTGTGCTGTGTTCTGTTCAATATGCTCCAACAAACGGTTGGTCTGCCGCTTGTTTCTTTCGGCTTCCATCATAACCTCGGCTAGGGAAGGAGGATGAGGCAGATTTGCATTCCTGACTTCACTGCCTTCGGCCTGCTCTTGAGGAGCAGGGTTATTGCGCGTGTTGACCATCCTAGGTAAACAAGACAATGATTTAGTCAGAATGATAAGATTCCGACATAGAATACAGAATGTAAGGAGTAACTCGGAATGCAAGATGATCATCCGTATGACATGGTAGATACAGAAACTGCTTCTTTATTCCATCGTCATACACACCATACAAGGTTTAGTACAAGACCAAACAAGGTACTATTATGGTGAAAAGAGGATTACATCTCATCGGAGGCATCCCAAGCTCCTATACATTATTTTTCTACACCTCCGGAAGGCGGTACAAACTAGGTCATATCCCACGAGTCACGCAGGACGATAGACGACACAGCTAGTACGAACTAGTGATACTACCACTAACTCAGACCGATCCGTAGTAGTCCTCGTAGAAGTCACCTCCATAGCCTGGAAGCTCGACATGATCATCCGGGAACATACGATCTCGTGGAGCTTGTGGACCATAGGGGCTAGGATGAGGTCTTGGACCAACAGACGGTGGCCTGCGAGGACCGCGAGGTGGGGTGATGCTTCCTACATCACGCCAACCCATCACGTCTGGCAGAGCAGATCTCACAGGATAGAGATCACGCATATCCGAATATCCAGCTTGCACCGCCGGTGCAAACCGAGTCAACGTGGCCCAATGGTCAGCACGGGTATTGAAAAGCTCTAGCCTCAAGGCCCGGTTTTCACGGTCCTTATCCTCGAGCATCTCAGCAGTGGTGCGAGTCCGTGAATCCTCCTGAGTGGGGTCAGCATAGATAGCCTGGAGATACCCTTGTGCTCCCGGAAGTGATCCTGGCATATACCGGAAATCAGAGTCCCGAAATAGGCCAGACCTGACTCGCATGATGGTCATCATAGAGTAGGCGACGTCCTGCACAGCCATCTCAATAGTAACCCCGAGTCCATAGGAGCAGTGAAGGGGCTCGGTGGATCCAGGATAAGATGGAAATATCCTGACAGTGCAGAGATACTGGCTTTGATTAAAGTCTCGGAATTTCTCTTCGACCGTGTACTCAGGATACCAACGGTATCTAGCCTCAGTCATTACCCTGACCAACATGGCGGTATGGCCGGGTACATCTAGGCATCTAGTCAGGCGAACCACTTGATTAAGGTCGCGAGTGGCCATCTGAAAGCACAACCATAATGCAAAGGCATTAGAATTTCTAGCAAAATTTCGGCAGCATAACAGTTGTAAATGCTCAAGAAGGATTTTGAGACATTTGACAAAGGATTTCATACACACTCAACAACATCATATCAAATTTCTGAGTCCATCCTAGCAACATGATGTGGTAGTAGAACTATACTAGGCTTGTATCCATCAAACCTATAAGGTACTACTGATTAGTAACACGTGATCCTGATAGAGAGAAAAGATCCTAATTCCTTAACCCCCGGTGGAAGAATAGACTGACTCAGATCAGAATGTCATAAGATAAAGGAGTAAAAAGAGCCTTACGTTCCAACCCACAAACAATTCCCCTACATATAACTAAAGAATTTCTAGACTCAACATCGACCAGTTTGGCTTGGAGAACCTACAGGCAGTCCGGCTCTGATAACAACACTGTCAGGACCCCGACTCGATGTCACATCGATCTAGCTTATAACACCTCATATCACTTTGCGGCCTCACGCACGGTATCCCCACGGGTGTTGCCTTACCTTTTCCCGGGACCGTTTGCGCCTTTTGGCTCACGTATATGATAGTGTCGCTAGCATCCATATGATAAGGAGCCCGGGCTGACATGACTAGTTGTAAACCCAAAGTGGCACAGACTTACAGGGACAGGCATCCATGACCCAGCTTCGAACGTGTCGGTCATCAGCAAGTGGGTCCGGGCTGTAGCACTGGGCTAGCAGGACTCCGGTAAACCGGGCTGTAGCGGGCTAACAGGACTCCGATACTCAATGCGTGACATTTCCCCGAAGGGACAGACACAGGAACGAAGAAGGACACATGCCGGCCAGCCTAAGTGTTCCAGAGCAGTAGCAAGCTACCATGGCTCAGCGGTAACCCTAGGAGACATTTCCCGGTAAGAGAGGCTACTAAAGATAAACAACTAGATAGTCAGATCCCACACATACCTAGCATTTCAATAACATACACACAATATGCTCGATATGTGCAAATACAACATGGCATCAGAACATGACTCTACGACACAAGTAATTTATTTAAGGCTCAGAGAGCCATACATAACATACACATAGGTACGGGTCACACGACCCAGCATTCAAGTCATACAGTCATACAAACCAGCAGCGGAAGTAACTTGTCTGAGTACAGACAACTAGTAAAATAAAACAGGCTTGGAAAGCCTAGCTATACTACGTGGTCCTTCACAAGCTCAGGATCACCACCTGGGCCTTAGCCTACTCATTGATGTCAACGTCTACGAAGAACCCATCGGAAGGGGTTGCAGCGTCTTCTGTAAAAATGTAAATTATAGCAACATGAGTACAAAGGTACTCAGCAAGACTTACATCAGATCCTACATACATGCACATTATCAAGAAGGGTTGGTGGAGTTGTTGCAGCAAGCCAGCTTTGACTCTTGGCTAGGCTATCCTACGAGACTCCAACTTGAAATGGTTTTGCGTACACGAGTCCACTACTCACCACTTCAATACACTACCGAGGATCCACCTCCGTCTTCCTACGGAAGGGCCATCCTCGACACTCACACTTATCTTGAGGCTTTTATTAGTTTCCATTAACTTGTCTATGAACTGTATAGGCAACCAAGTAGTCCTTCACCGCGGACGCGGCTATTCGAATAGATCATGTTAACCCTGCAGGGGTGTACTTCTTCATACATGTTTCCACCACTTAGCGTCTGCACACGACATGTGCTCGGCAGACTTCAAGCGAAAGCCGACGTGGGTGTAGACCACGACCTACCTAAACACCTAAGTCTCTAGTCCAGGTTTATCGCCTATTCGGGTTCCATCCATGAGGAGATCCGGCCGGAGTTTCGCTCACAGCCCCAAACGATGTGAACAGGGTTCCGTGACACCAAACGGGTGCCCGGTTTACCCGGCCACGGACCTACCGCATCACAGCCCACCCCTATGGTCAGCGCTGTCCACGGCCTCCAGTAGGCTACAAACACTAGAAACTACTTGCAACTCCTGGACAAAGGACTAGGGTGAATAAGAAGTCGAGCGGGGTCATATTTCAGGGCCCAATGCATGGTAGTAGCTGTATCTTAAATCACACATACAGATCTCAGTGCTTAAGGTCGGCTTCAATGAAACAACCCACCATGTACTCCTACATGGCCTTTCATCGATACCTTTACCAAATCGTGTTCACCACACCACTCTCATTACCGACATAAACATTTCACTCTAGTCCATCACCCAGATGAACCAGACCTGACACGACTCTAAGCATAGCAGGCATAGCAAGGTAGGAACAACACATACATATGGCTCAATCAACTCCTACACATGCTAGTGGGTTTCATCTAGTTACTGTGGCAATGACAGGTCATGCAGAGGAAGTGGGTTCAACTACCGTAGCACACAGCAGTTTGAAACGCGTTGTCTTAATGCAGTAAAAGAGAGCAGGAGCGAGAACATGGGATTGTATCGATATGATCAAATGGTTGGTTGCTTGCCTGATGGTTCGATGCACTGATACGGTTCTTCATTAGGGTAATCACGGTACTCCTCGGAGGCAGAACCTGCCGCAAAGAACACCGATACACAACTATCACCAAACAATGTGCAACAATATGATGCATGCATGAAACATGGCAATATGAGTGTGTTGGGGTAATGCAACTAAGACCAGAAGGGTTTGAACCAATTTGAATCAAAGATTCAAATTTCAAACTCATACATGGCCCTTTAAAGTGTCTTTCCTTTTTCTGCACTAAACATCAAGTTAGCTTGTTTAATCATGCATGAAAATAGTACAGATGGATAGATTGGATTTTTCTGATCATTTTTCATATATAATTTGTCTGATTTGGAGTTACAGAATAAAAGTATGAATTTTTGAAGTTTAAACTATATTCTGGAATTTCCTATATTAGATTAAATCTAGAAAATCAATTACTGCGTCAGCCTGACGTCAGTGTGACATCAGCAGGTCAACGGGACACGTCCGGGTCAAACCTCACAGTGGGTCCCGCGTGTCAGTGTGATTAATTAAACTAAAATTAATTTAAACTAATCCTAATTAGTTAACAGGGCTAGGCCCCACCTGTCATTGACTCAGGAGAGTCAACCAGGGCCCACCCGTGGTCAAACCTGGGTCGGCTGCACCGGCGTTTAGCCGCCGGAGAGCCCGACGCGGCGGCGGAAGTGATTTTTGCCGTTCCGGCAACCAAACAAGCCGCGGAGGCCACCGGAGAGGAGCTGAGGTCGAGCCGCAGCTCTTGGTGGAGTCCGTTGGGGTCGGGGTGGCCGGAGTTGGCGCCGGCGACGACTTTGGCGGCCACCGGAGTTCGGCCGAAGTCGAACTTGTCGCTAGGGGGGTCGGTGAGGTGCGGGGAGTAGCTAGTTAGGTGCTACGTGATGCGGTGAGCATGATGGACACCATGGAGTGGTCGGAGGGTGACCGGGAGCACGTCGGCGACGAGCTCCACGGTGGTGGGTGCGGTTGTGCTCCGGGAGGTTGCTACACGGCTCGGGAACGAGAGAGGGAGGGTAGGAGGGGTAGCTAGGCTCACAGCGCACCCGTAGAGGCCACCGGCGGGGTCGGGGACGAGCTGAGGCAGCGACGGTGTTGAAGGGGATCTCCGGCGACGGCGGTTCGGGCGAGGTCGTTGCGGTGGACTCGGGCGTTGCGAGCGCTCGAGGCTCGGCTTGCTCGATGAAATGGACAGCGGCGGAGCTCCTGGACACGACGAGAGGACGCACGAGTGGCGGGGAGCGCGGCTACGACGTAGGCACGGCGGCGGTAGCGTCGGCCATGGCTGGGGGGCGCGAGGGGAAGGGGCTGGAGAGGAGAGGGGGTGTCTGGGGGGTTCGGGGAAGAGAGGGGGAGCGATCCACGACGTCACCGGGCAAGGGGAGCGGCGAGGCGGCGAGCAGGTGCGTGGCGCGCGCTGCGGTCGCCGTCGGGCACCTGCCTGCCTACCTGGCCGGCAAGCAGCTCACTGGAGCGGCGCTGGGCTGGGCCGGCAGGTGGGCCGGGTGCTGGGCGCCAGGTAAGTTTTTCTATTTTTTCCTGTTTTCTGATTTTTTAATACTTCTGCAACTTTATTGATTTATTAAAAATGCTTAGGCAACTCCTAAAATCACCAAACTACTCCTGGTCCATAGTTGGATTATTTCCAACGTGAAACATTTTAGTTTGGAGATATTTGGGCATCTGAATATTTTATATAATTTTAAGTGCCCAAATTGAAATATCTATGATTTAATTCAAAGACCCTAGGATGACCTAGGAAAATGTGCATCACTTTTGTCAGGGGTTCTGAACCAGGACAAAAATGATGGGCATTTTAGAAGGGCATTTCAGGTTCATTGAAAAAGTTTTTAGTAAACCCTAGTTGGTTTCAGAGGTGGCTGGGGGTTCTGTCATCCCCATTTCAGGTTTCTGATGAAAGAATAAACATGATGCAACACTCTAATGCATGAACTAGCTAGGGTGTGACAGAAAGATTATACCCACCCGTGAGCCCCATGAGAGTGTGTTGTTCATCTCCCACTTCGTTTGTGGGCTGGGATTCCCTCTCTACCCGTTCGTCCGTGAACTCATGTTCTACTACGGGCTGGACGAAGAAGGCGGAGCAGATTTATTGTCTGGCTCCACTGCCCGAAGACCCAGGAATCCCGCTTCTCACGAAGATGCTGGTTCCAGAGCCCAATCAAGCGCCGGAGAAGAAGGCCAAGAAGAAGGCCAAGGGGACCAGGGGTGGTCTCCATCGCAACGGCGCTTCGGACGTGGCTTCCGAAGACGCCGAGACTCACTCCTCCGCCTCCGAGGACGAAGAGGAAGAGGAGGAAGAAGAATAAATCCATTCCCCCTGAGGGGGAGAAAGAAGAGGCCGGCCTCCATGCGTCTGGAGGCTGAGGCGTCCAAGAAGGGGAAAGCTTCCCTTCCGGACAGCTCCACCGCGGCCACCGACATCAGCTCGGAGTGGCACCCCGGGGATAAGCCCCTGGACAAATCGTGAGTTCCCGGACACACTCATGTATCCAGCCCCTCTTCTTCATTGTTTTAACGTGTTGAATCATATATTCACAGTCCGGCTCAGTCCAACCTTGAGCGATCCTCCTCTCCAGAGGGTTCGCTGGACCCGGAGGCGATGGACAGTGGGACGCTTCTGGCGGCCTCCTCTCCCAAGACCATGGATAACAACGAGGTGTTGTCCCAAAGGATCCTAGGCAGCGAGAGCCTCAGGAGGCTGTCAGGGCAGCGCCGGAGGGTGAAGCCTCAACTGCCGGACACATGGAGGAGCAAATCCCCATGGAGACTGGCGATGGGAGCCATATCCAATTCGGCCCCCAGCCGAATATAGTTCCGGAGACCCATACGGCTCTGGAATCAGGCAAACAACCTCTTTCAAAAGAAGGGGGTGTGCCTATTCCATCAGTGACCTCTGTCCATCAGAGGCGCCGGATACTTTGCTGGAAGCGCTGCGAGGCGCTTCCATTGCTGAAGACCACCGTATTCTTATGGGTACGATGGTTGAGAGGATCCAGGTAGTGAAGAGCGGACTAACCGAAGCCTGCACAAGCCTTCTAACAGGCTTTGAGGTAAGCAACGCAATTGTAAAAAGAATATGTCATAGTATAGACAGTAGCCCCTAATACTCTGTCCGGTGTTCAAAAAGAAAAGCCGAACAGAGGATCAAATAATTTTGCAGGGGACTAACCTGAAATGTCTATGTGAATAAGCAGGCGTCGCTGCTGGCTGCTACCTCTCACACTGCTGAAGTCTCTAGACTGAAGCAATGTCTGGAGCGGACCGAGGAGAAGCTCGGCCACATGAAAAAGCAGTTGGAAGATAGTCAAGGTATGCAATAACCTTGTATATATTCAGGGAGGATAAATGATTTGTGCTGACTAAAGTGCCATTTAATTTTTTAGGAGCGGCAAACGAGGTGGAGACCCTCAAGAAGGCGCTGGCCGAGGCCGAGGAGAAATCAGCCAAGGAAAAGACCACCCGTGAGAAGCATGAGGCCAGGGTCATTGAGGTCCAGCAGGAGCTGCAGGACACTATCAAGAAGTACATGTCCTTGGAGCGCAACCTTACAGATCAAGAGTCCAAGCTCACCAAGGCCCGCCAAAGCGCACACGATGCCCGGGTTGAAGCCCAGGGCACCCTTCAGAAAATCCAGGAGGCCAGAAAAATCGCGGCGGGTAAGGCCTTTATTATGTAGAGCAGATATGTGGAGAAAAGGTTCCTCTTACTGACCCGAATTTGGAGTTCTCCAGGGGCGTTTGCGGATCTGCCATGCAGCATTTCAGACGCTGCGGAATATTTCCGAGCCAAAGAGGAGAGCCCCACGGAGAAGCTGTTTTGGTCGCAATACCTTGCACCAGAACATCTGGTGCCCTTTAGCGATCAGCTGAAATAGCTGGTCGAACTGCACAAGGCGGCCGAACTAGCCATGAAGGATTTAATAATCCGGCTATGGCCTGCCGCAGCCATCCCCAGCAGCTATTTCAGGCTTGTGAAGCGGCTGGTCAATGCCTACCCTCGGCTGGATGCCATCAAGCGGTCTGTCTGCATCGAAGGCGCGCGAATGGCCTTCGCCCGAGTCATGATGCATTGGGTGAAGATGGACGCCGCGAAGCTTGTGACTGATGGACCGCCCGCGGGCAAGGAGCATCGCACCCCCGAGTTGTACTTTGACAATGTTATGGAGGGATCTCGCCTTGTGGCAGAGCAATGTGCTAAGGATGTAATCTTTGAGTGAATATGCTCACGTCATCCCTTCATGTACTAGGAAACAAGATTGTTATGTAATATAATGCTTGTTATTTAAAATTTTACCTCCTGTGCGGTGGTATTGTTAAATCTGTGAGTTGGCCAGTCGTCGGCTTCCGGCCCACATAGATAGTACGGGGATGTTTGGGATAAATCTAAACACTCTTTACTCCAAAGTTTGGTCCTTAAAGGAGATGTTTAGAGCAACGAACAAGTCAATCGGACTATGTGGCTTTATCACCCTCACTTAGCCATAGGAGTTCGACAATAGAAATTTAGGCATAGTCCCTAGTGCTTGGAAGTCCGAACTTGGGATGCTGTGAACTCCTGATCGGATGAAAACCGATTCACCGCAGAATGTGGAAAAAATCACAAAATATTTAAAAACCTCTCGAACAGCTGACCGGCTCACGCCGCATCATGAAAGTCAGTTTTCGGCTTTCTCTACGGAGGTGCTCATCTGGATGAACCAGGACACAATCGCAGTAGTTCTCCCTTTACTACCCTAGCCGATATAGCGGAACGTAAGGTAGCAAGCACAGGAGCTGGGCAACCCAACTATTGACCAAAGACATGATTCGGAGCCAATGCATATAATGCTATAAGTTCGGGGTGCCGAACTATACTATAAAAAGTGTTCGGACTTTGTTGCCGTAGTATGGAGCATAATGAAGCCCCTGGCGAATTGAGACGTACCATAGTGTACGGGTGCAATTGATAAAAATATCAAAAAAGAAGAAAAATGAAGTAATTAGCTAATGCCACAGAAATTGGGCTGCAAACCATTTTCCATTGTTGTTTGATTAATACGTCAAAGCGTATTTTGTACAAATAGTGCGATAAGCAAAAGGGCTATTTAACATGCCACGACCAAGGAAGAGCTGCGTGCGGGTCCTTAAGGCAGGCATAACGATTATTTAAAGAAACCATCTGGGAATTCCCCCATATGTCAATGCCCATGGTTGAGCCGTACTATGGACCACAATCTAGTTGTGCCTCCATCTATGCCCATGGTATTTTAAGTGCGTAGTTATGTACGCGCGGTACGAATGTCGCCGCTTGGTTGGGACTGGGACGGAGGCTGAATTGCTAGTCAAGCTCTTGACGGGCTGGACTGTCCTGTTGCAGGGTAGTTTAGACTCATTTGACAGTCTCCGGGAGCTTGGCCTTCGAATTAAGGTTCTGCCTAAAAAGGCCGCTCTGTACTTCTGCTACGAGGGCAGCGGTGTGCTCCTCGGTACGGAGGGAGCGTTCCGTGTTTCCATTGACTGTTATGACACCGCGTTGTGCGGGCATCTTGATCTTGAGATAAGCATAGTGTGGCACCGCATTCAATCGAGCGAATGCGGTTCATCCAAGCAGTGCGTAATAGCCGCTGCAGAAGGGGACGATATCGAAGATCAACTCTTCACTTTGGAAATTGTCCGGGGATCTGAAGACCACTTCCAGTGTGATTGAGCCTGTGTAGTGGGCCTTTACACCTGGTATGACACCTTTAAAGGTGGTTTTTGTGGGCTTGATCCTCGAGGGATCAATACCCATTTTGCGCACTATATCCTGATAAAGCAGGTTCAGGCTACTGCCACTGTCCATGTGGACTCGCGGCAGATGGAACCCATCAATGATTGGGTCGAGGACCAGTGCGGCTGAACCGCCATGGCGGATACTGGTTGGATGATCCCTGCGATCAAAGGTGATCGGGCAGGATGACCATGGGTTGAACTTTGGGGAGACTGGCTCTATCGCGTAGACGTCCCTGAGCGCGCGCGTGCACTCCTTCTTGGGGATATGGGTAGCGTATATCATGTTCACCATTTTAACTTGGGGGGAAAACTTCTTCTGTCCCCCTGTGTTCGGTGGCCGGAGCTCCTCGTCATCGTCCTTGCTTTGGGATCCGTTCTCCTTGTTCTCAGCATTTAACTTGCCGGCCTATTTAAAAACCCAACACTCTCTGTTGGTATGATTGGATGGTTTATCAGGGGTACCGTGGATTGACATGGATGATCGAGTATGCGGTCCAAACTGGACGGGCCTGGATTGTTTCTTTTGAATGGCTTCTTCCACTGACTGGACTTAGAGACACTGAATCCGGTGTTGACCGCCGTGTCTTCGGTGTTGTCACCGTTGTTTCGACGCTTGTGTCTATTGCATCGGGGCTTGACGTTGCTGTTTCTGGCTTCAGAAGTGCCAGGTTCGCTTGTATAGTTATTGCTACGGGCTAGCCAGCTATCTTCGCCCGCACAAAAGCGGGTCATGAGTGCCGTGAGGGATGCCATGGACTTCAGCTTTTCCTGGCCGAGGTGTCGGGCGAGCCGTTCGTTGTGGATGTTGTGCTTAAAGGCCGGTATGGCTTCGACATCCGGACAGTCGATGATCTGGTTCTTTTTAGTTAAGAACCTAGTCCAGAATTTCCTGGCTGACTCTCCGGGCTGTTGAACTATGTGACTTAAGTCATCGGCATCTGGTGGTCGGACATATGTACCTTGGAAGTTGTCGAGGAAGGCATCTTCCAAGTCTTCCCAGTTGCCAATGGAGTTTTTGGGCAGACCATTTAACCCGTGCCGAGCAGGTCCCTTGAGTTTTAGCGGGAGATATTTGATGGCATAAAGATCATCACTTCGGGCCATATGAGTATGGATAAGGAAATCCTCAATCCACACTGCGGGGTCTGTTGTCCCATCATATGATTCGATGTTCATGGGTTTAAACCCTTCCGGGAATTCATGTTCCATTACTTCATCAGTGAAGCAAAGGGGATGTGCAGCGCCTCTATATCGGGCCAAGTCGTGACATAGCTCGGATGGAGCTTGTCTGCGTTTTTTGGCCTGGACGTGATTATATTTGTCACGTCCGGCTGGGTGGACATCATCGCGCATTGGGGCACGCGCCCGCAATCCGTAGATCGATCTGGCCTGTCCTGCTCTATTTTCCAGGTCATGCCGAAGGTCATATGTGTATCCCCGAGCTGTTGTGTTTTTGTTTTTGCGGCGAGGTAGTGCGGGCTGGTGTTTGGCTCGAGTTGCCGCTTTGTCACGTCCACATGGTGGTCGGTCAGCCGCTTTATTCGCTGGTAGGACGGGCTCCAGTGCCTCATCGTCAAATTGGGGTAGCAATTTGCGCTTCGGGTACCTTTCGGTCGGGCGTTCGAGGCCATATTCCTCAGCTTCCAAGACATT
This sequence comes from Triticum aestivum, assembly GCF_018294505.1. Lineage (NCBI taxonomy): Eukaryota > Viridiplantae > Streptophyta > Magnoliopsida > Poales > Poaceae > Triticum > Triticum aestivum. The sequence goes on along the minus strand of NC_057807.1, from coordinate 205,045,109 downwards.
AGTCCATCTGTCATTGAGCAGATCTTGATTAGGTTGAAGCTGCTACTGCTTCTTTTTTAGGCTCCTTGCAGTGGCTATTAGCTGGCGCTTAAAGCTCTCCTGTTCGACGGGCTCCTCAGGCACAATGAAGTCTTCGTTGCCGAGGCTCACCTCGTCCTCGGAGAGCGGAAGGTAGTTACTGTCCTTCGAGTCTTCATTCATGGCATGTTCGTCAGGGCTAACTCGCCCATCTTCCCATTCGTCCTGTTCGGAGGTTGGCTCAACGGGGTCTTCATTGTCTTTGGCATCGTCCGGAGTATTGTTTTCCCCTATGACAGTATTGCTGTTTTTACCACGGCATGGCTTAGAGCGGCGTCGCTAAGCCGGCACTTTGGCCGTATCTTAGGAGGCTTATCCTCGACTGGATTTTCATTGTCGTCGTCATTCTCTTTGGGTGTATCCACCATGTATACATCATACGAGGAGGTGGCTGTCTAGCGCCCTGTAAGCGGTGGTTTTTGTGCCTGCTCCTCTCCGGCAACATCGTCCATACCGTCGATGTCTTCGAAGTCGTAGTCGAGCATGTCGGTTAAGTCTTCGACAGTGGCTATGAAGTGGGTGGGGGTGGGAAGCGGAGTTTTCCATCATTAGCTTCCAATTCAAGCCGGATATAGTTCGGCTGAGAGTCCCATGACAAGGAGAGGGTTTCTAATGAGTTTAGCACATCGCCTAAAGGTGAGTGCCAGAAGATGTCCGTGGAGTTGAACTCGACGATCGGCGCCTGATCAGGTTCGATGGGCGTGGATGTACGCGGTTCGGAACTTATGGCCGGAGACTGATCCGAGGTTCTGAAGACACAGGCCCCGCTCAAGGTTCGATCTATGTGCGGCTCCAACGCCACTGAGTCTGCGGCTCCCGTGGCGGGGTTGAGCATCCCATCCTTGGAAGGCGCAATCTGCTCCGGATCTAGGGCCAGAGCAGTTACAGGTGCTATCTCCTGAGCACGGTCCGATGACATATTTAGGTCTTGTTCATTGTGGTGGCAGGGAGCAGTCGTCATGGGCTCGAATCCGTCGAAGATCAAGTCTCCGCGGATATTCGCCACGTAATTCAAGCTTCCAAATCTGACTCGATGGCCAGGGGCGTAGCTATCGATCTGCTCTAGATGGCCAAGCGAGTTGGCCCGCAGTGCGAAGCCACTGAATATGAAGATCTGTTTGGGGAGGAAAACCTCCCCCTGGACTACATTGTTGTAGATGATTGACGGAGCCATCAAACCTTTTGGTGACGACGCAGCTGAACTCTCAATGAAAGAACCAATGTCGGTGTCAAAACCGGCAGATCTCGGGTAGGGGGTCCCAAACTGTGCGTCTGAGGTCGGATGGTAACGGGAGGCGGGGGACAAGATGTTTACCCAGGTTCGGGCCCTCTCTATGGAGGTAATACCCTACTTCCTGCTTGATTGATCTTGATGAATATGAGTATTACAAGAGTTGATCTACCACGAGATCGTAATGGATAAAACCCTAGAAGTCTAGCCTATATGATTATGATTGCCTCTACGGACTAAACCCTCTGGTTTATATAGACACCGGAGGGGACTAGGGTTGTACAAAGTCGGTTACACAGAAAGGAATCTACATATCCGAATCACCAAGCTTGCTTTCCATGCCAAGGAACGTCCCATCCAGACACAGGAGGAAGTCTTCTATTTTGTATCTTCATAGCCCAACAGTCCGGCCCATGTTAATAGTCCGGCCATCCGAGGACCCCTTAATGCAGGACTCCCTCAGGGGGGAGGGTTTTCCATTGAACCAACCATGGAGCGATGTTTGCATGACATTGTACTGTCGCGCAAAACTATTCTCTTTTTCTCTAGATGTTCGACATGACTGTGTACAATATCTGACATGCATACAAACAAAATATAGTGAGATTATGTAAGGAGAGCATGCAGAAATCTAGAGTGATGGTAAAAACCAGTGGATGGATCGAAAAATAATCATAGCAGCCTGATGATTGCTTTAATTGAATAAAAAACAGATGACGATTGCTTTACTATTTGTTTCCCACCCAAGATGAATAACATAGGCATACCCTAGGTCAACCAGATATTAGGCAGGGATAATATTCATTGCTGCCTCGATATGTGCCCAACTAATTTAGAACTCAATTTTGGACATTAATTTGGACCTGACTTGGAGTCTAAGAGGTGAACAGGATGATAAAGTAGCAGGTAATATTAAACAATGCATAACATAAGAAGAAACAAAAGAGTGCGACCTCTCTTGTGGACCCGTGTAATCCTCAGGTTCGTCTGCTGAGTCGATGATGGTGATGCCGTTGCGGTGGGTGCCAGCGGCAGGGAAGGAGATCTAAGGTGGCGAAAGATGGTCAAGAGTCATGATGTCTGGTTTGGTGGATGCTTGTGTCGCTAGAGCAGCTCAGGTGAGGTGGACGACGTCGCGGCAGGAGCAGGACAAACAACACGAAGTTTTCTTTGACACCTACATGTAACTGAATTTATTATGTAAGGGCTCATTTGGCTTGCATGATTCTAAAAACGCAGGGATAGTGTCGTGGAATTGTCACGACAGATGTCCTAGTGAAAGGACTTAGTCGTGGAGCCATCGCAACTAGGAAGCTTAAAGGAGTTAATCAGGACAAGGGACACGAGGTTTATACGGGTTCGTCCCCTTACGGTGAGGGTAAAAGCCTACTATCCAGTTTTGAGTGGGATTGCTTATGTCTCGATAACCAAGGAGTGAATCGCTTGACCTAGTTCTCGAGCTGATGTTACTTGCCCTGAACCGCCGTCGGGTAATCCCTTTATATACAGAGGTCGACGCCTAGCGGCTATATAGAGTCCTGGCCGGCTCATAAACAATGTTCGGCTCGGTCTCTTAACTATTCTTGCCTTACAATACAAGTCACGCATACATGGCGGTTTATCACTACGGGCCTTCAGTCGCTTATGGGCTTTGGGCCCTTAACTAAACCGCCATCTCTACCCTTGGTCCTGGGGGGTCATACCAATAGCTATATCCCCAACATTAGGCCCCAGATTGATTTGAACTAGTTCATGTCAATCTTCAACACTTAAGAAAAATCTTCTGCTCTTATAAAAAAAATTGTAACCCTCCATGACATCATCATATGGATTTGTGGTAACCCGCCATGACGTCACGTGCCATAAAAGCACATTTTCTTCAATGTATCCCAACGGATATTTGTCTTGATGACCATCCCAAAAATCGAGGCGCCCCTGTAGTTGGATAACTTATATTTTCGGCCTCCTCGTTTTTTGCGCTCTTTTAGTGGCCCTTCCTTATAAATAGACCCGACTAGGTCTTCCTCATTCTTCCCATTCTGCGTCTTCTTACTCTCGCCCCCATCTGTCACTGGAGCTCCGCCGCCGCCGCCACGGTGCATCTTGTCTCCATCGACCTTGGCCGCTGCATTGACTTGATCTTGACTAGAGAACGGTGGCTCCCCTCCGCTGCAGATCTCCCGCAGTAAGTTTTCCAATTTCTGCACCATTGATCCATGCTAGGGCTAGTATGTTCTTTTGTACAGTTCCTCGTTCATCCTAGTTCTTCACATTTGCTTCTGCCGTAGCTTCTTTGATCCAACGATAGTGTAGATCTCGTGCGGTAGTTGCTCCGCATCCATTTTTATCACTAGCAGATCTTCTTTCTTTGTGAGAATCCTCAGTAGAACGCATGAACTTCTCTGCACCATATTTTTAGGTCTAGAATTTTTCCTTTTCTGAATGTCTGTTTGATCCAAAATAATAGCTTCAGTTTGTGAAACCTGTTTATGCAACACTTAGGTAAAATCAACACTTGTCAAATTCATGTAACCATGGCGACTCTGATCACCAGCTTTAAAAGAGACCATGCTCAATTGATAATTCTGACCACTCACGGCGGTTTAAATAATCCTGATGGCTTATAGAACCTATAGCGGCTTAAATAACCCTGACATAATTATCCTTATACCATTAGATGCCTTCGTAAGCCGCCATCTTGAATATGCACTGTAACATTTTTTCTGCCCGGCTTAAATTTGAACCGGCACTTTTTACTTTGTCTTAGGCTTTCAATCAGAATGGCACCAAAGGCACCCACTTCCTGCAACTGGGTTAAATCCATTGTCACTGACAGTACTCTGGATGATTTTGTGAAAACCGGCTATCTGCCGAAAAAAGAAGTCATGACCTATCATGCTCCTGACCCGGAGGAGGAATTTTCTCATCCCAAAGATGGAGAAGTTGTTGTTTTCACAGATCATATGAACTGGGGTTTCTCTCCACCTGTATCAAAATTCTTCAGAGATGTGTTGCATTTCTTTGATCTTCACCCACAAGACATCGGACCCAATTCCGTGTCTAATATCTACAACTTCCAAGTATTCAGTGAAGTATACCTTGGATAAGAACCCAACCTGCTTCTCTTCAGAGAGCTATTTTATTTGAACCGCCAGAATGAGTGTGCCAGCGGTCGGAGCTTAGAGCTTGGTGGTGTCTCAATCCAGCATCGTAGGGACGTAATCTTTCCTTACGCCAACCTGCCAAGCCACCCAAAAGACTGGAATATGACGTGGTTTTACTGCCAAGACACCTCTCCGGCTGGTGAAAACCCTCTGCCCAGTTTTCGTGCTCTTCGTCTTGGGCCCAACCACAATCTGCCTGACAAAATTACAGCCGCCGAACGCAAATCACTCACCCCCACCTTAGCCAAGATAAAGGCTCTCCTGGGAAACAGGTTAACTGGCATCGACCTGGTCCGGGTCTGGCTCGCCTCGCGGGTCATTCCGTAGAGCCGACGCCCCAGCTTGATGTGTGATTATACAGGCGCAAAGGATGACCCTCTGTGACACATCCCTGATGACTTGCCAGAAGACGTCATTGATGATATGACGAAGTCTCTTTTGAACGAGAGCCTGACAGACTGTTGTAGAGTGAGCTTAGCCCCTTTCTGCAAAGCTACTCGGTGCCAAAGGTAAGTCGCCCATATGAATTAATTACCTTGATTTTTTCATGTCTTCACTCATATTTATACCTCTGCTAATTTCTTACAGGCGGGTGATAAGTTCTGGAAGGTCAAATATGACCATGAGGCTGCTAAGAGAGCCAGGAAGGAGAAGAAAGTCGCCAGGAAAGAGGCTGCCAAGAAGAAGGGCAAAAAAGCCACCGCCTCTGACTTGCTTTGGCTAGCAGACTCTTCTGAGTTGGAGGTAGTCCTTGACTCCCTTGGCTCATTTTTTAGCCATCTTATTGACACTAATTATCAGCAGGAGGACACAGGAGCAAGCTGTAGCAAGGCTGATGAGGTAACTATCCATTCCTCCGACTCCGAGCCTTTGCCAAGACGAAAAATCCGCATAGTGACCCGGAAAGTAAGGTTTTCCCATCCTTTAGCTCATCACGATCCTCAATTTCTTTTGAAGCGGCAAAGTCATGAGAGCCGGAGGCATACCCGGACCAACAAGGATGCGGAGCTCTCCTCCGGCTTACCAAACACCCCAAGGAAGCGCCGGAATGAGGTCACTTTTGTTTTAAATTTCTTTTATCCCTTGGCGGGTGTCACTCGTCATCCGCTCAACTCTTCTAACTCGGATTACCAGGAAACATCCCCTTCCTCCGGCGACTCAATGCAGTCCAATCTGCCGACTTTCAAGACCGCACCAGGGTAATAATAATCTCCTTATCTTGTATTTACTTTAATCCCTTGCATCTATACTAACCTTTGTTTTGACACAGTGGACAAGGCAAGCCCAGCAAACGGGTTAGGAAGAGCAAGTCGGCAAAAGACATAGTCGTGATCGAGCCAGCTCTAGAAACAACTGTTCCGGACTCGTCAACCCATGAGCCGCCGTCTAAACCAGTTCAAGATATACCAACTCCCGCTGCTGACCCGCCTGCTGAACGAGCCGCTGAAGACTCAGAAAATCCAGAAGCCCCTAGCCCGGTCAGGACAGACGACCCGCAAAACACTGATGTTGAGATCATCAGAACTGGATTTGTTGAGCCAGGAAGGCCAATTGTGCTGGCCAAGTGCCCCGCCAAGGAGGAACTTCTGGAACACCACCGGGTCAAGCTTTACGTTGCCAACTATGCTCACATGAGTATTGGAGACATCTTTTCTGGCTATATGAGCCAAGTGCACAGTAGCCGGAACCTTGAGATTGACATGGTGAAGCAAATGCACCAAAAATTTGAGGTACAACCCCTTCTCTGTATTCATTTATCTTTACTATGCCAGCCCCCAAGTCTATTGCTTATGATTAATATGATGTAGACTTAGAAACAAATTTAGCGACATTAGTAGCATAGATGGACAAAACATGGAAGAAATCCAGCTTACTCTGTAGTCCCCAAGGGGCAGCTTAACCAACATGGTTGAGCCGGTTCTTGAAATGAAAATGAAAAAAAAACTTACATAGCTTTGAATAGCATTAAGCATTAGCCCCCAAGTGCCAAGTATTATCGCTCGCAAAATGCTTGGGACTTACTGTTATGAACCGCCGCTGGAAATAGAATTCTTCGGTAAACATTAGCCACCATGTGCCAAGCGTTGTTGCTGGCAAAAGGCTTGGGACTTTAACATTGTATAAAATTTGGCTTGATTTTGACCCTGTATTCGTATAGGCCGCCACGAGTCAACTTGAATCAGAGGTAACTGATCTGAAGAGCCGCCTAGAGACCCAAGAGAAGGAACTCCAAAATGCTGACACCAAGTTCAAATTCAGCATTTCTGAGCAAGAAAAACTGAAGAAAGAATTGGAAACTGAAAAAGAAAGCCTGGGCTGATCAAAAAACTATGTTGATTAACCGAGCTGAGAAGGCAGAGGCGGCTCTGGAAGAAGCAACCGGTGAATTAACCGGCTTAAAGCGCTATGTCTCTCATATGGTCTCGGCGATCTTTGGTAAGTCGCCCTGCAAGTGTTTAAACATTTGATCCTTTCAATTGATCATATAATTGGAATTTACTCACCTGATCATGTTTATACAGGCCCCAGAAGCTCCAATTTGAACCAAGATATGTTGATCAAACCGAAGGTTGTGTACACATTGGTGGAGCAATTGTACATCGGGTCTCAACGCGCATTAGCCACGGTGGCTTTGTCAAATGAAGTGCCTACCCTCCTGGTAGAGGTCTTGAAGAAGCTTTCCGTGCTACCCCAGCGGTTCAATGAACTGAGGCGGTCAGCTGCAAGAGCCGGAGCGGTTAATGCTTTAAGCCGGGCCAAGGCTTGGCTACCAGTGTTAGACCCGACTGACATTGCCACTGGCTATCCAAGCTTGAAGGAAGATGGCACTCCTTTTGAAGAAACAGACTGTACCGCTTGTGTAAAGGAGATACGCCCGGTGGCAACCCTGATAGCGAACGAAGTGGACCTTACAAGGTAGCAGGCGGGTTATGACGCAGAGAACCGGAGAATTCCAATGCCTCACTATGAAGTAACCAGTCTGATCCCCCCACTCCATAAGCACACCTTTACCGCTGAAGTTGACCCGGCCGACCTAGTTGATGATGAAGCTGAATTTGAAGCTTTGAACAACATTGACTGGTCATCGTCAACCTTCCAGGGAAGGGAATAGGGCAAAGACGCGGAGAGGGCTAACCCGAACGCTTCAGGCCAATCATGAAGGCTATCCTGCCATGGTGGCTCACACCTGTGATGTACTGAAAAACAATGTGAATCATTTGGACTCGGTGAGTCATGTAATAGAACGGAAATAACTTTATTTTGGCCGTGCAATCATGCTCATTTGATGCTTAATGTCATTAAGCTGACGTGTTATATTCACCCGTGTTACTTTTCATCTTCTTACCGTATGCTTGACCAGACCTTTGAACTGTCCTGCATATGAAAACAGACCACAAGATTCCTTGGCGGCTTACCGCCAAGCGGGTCAAAACAACTTAATATAAAAGAGTCACAGATAAGCTTGTTGTAAAAAACACAACTATAATCTTACACATGCGACCTGTTAAATTTGCACCGCCAGCTCATATGACCCGGTCAGTAAGGGTGATAACCCAATCTTCGGGCACCAAAATTTTCAAAGGTATAAATAAGCTCACATATCGGCGACTTATCAGCCAATATTAAGCCAGGTTAAAAACAACCACACTTGTACTTGTAAACCTCAGAAAAGTCTCAAGTCAAATAAAGGGTTCTTCCAAACAAAACTTAAACCAAATAGAATATAGAAAATTTCAAGGCTGCTGATTCAAATACGATCATTAAACCATTCCAGAGGGGTTAAGCTAGGATTTGAATACGGTCATGTAGCCCCCAGTGGCTTTGGCGTTGCGCCGATCAAGAAGGTACCGACAGTTGTGTTATCTTTGGTTCGAATGAGACCTATGTTTGAACAGGAAGCCCCTAACGACCTTGAGAGTTTTTTAACGACCCTGATTCGAATACGATCAAAGTCGGTTCCCAAAAGAGGTTGAGCTATGATTCGAATACGATCAAGAAGCCCCCTACTGAGCTCGGCAATGTGCCAATCAAAAGGGTACCGACAACTATGTTCTCTTTGGTTCAAATATGACCTATGTTTGAACAGGAAGCCCCCTAATGATTATAAATTTTAACGGCCAAATTCGAATACGATCGTAAACCGGATCAAGAGGGTTAAGCCGGATCGAATACGACCAGCCCCCTAGTGATCATCTGAGATGACAATGACAATAATAATGACACATTTACCTTTTGAGGAAGGAAAAAAGGACAGAGGTCCTTCTTTATTATTTATCATAATATATACATTGTTAAAATATGTACATCATAAGAGCCGGTGGCTCAAGTGTAGTAAGGCCGAAGATGAGTGATATTCCACGGCCGGCGGGTCTCTTCCTCCGACTTACGTGAGTCTTTGTGCTCTCGAACATCGATAAGGTAGTATGACCTATTGTTCAGGTTCTTGCTGACCACAAAAGGCCCTTCCCAAGGCGGTGATAACTTGTGTGCATCAGTTTGATCCTAGATGAGCCGGAGTACCAAATTGCCTTCTTGAAAGGCTCTGGATCTAACCCGACGGCTGTGATAGCGGCGCAGGTCCTGTTGGTAAATGGCCGAACGAGCTGCTGCCAATTCCCGCTTTTCATCTAACAGGTCAAGAGCATCCTGACACGCATGTTCATTGTCCGCCTCAACATAAGCCGCCACGCGGGGCGAGTCATGACGGATGTCACTAGGAGGGAACCACCTCAGCTCCATATACCATGAAGAAAGGCGTATAACCCGTGGATCTGTTAGGAGTAGTGTTGATGCTCCATAACATAGAAGGTAACTCCTCAACCACACAACCTGGCGTCTGCTCCAAGGGGACCAAGAGACGAGGCTTGATGCCTTTCAAGATCTCCTAATTGGCTCTCTCGGCTTGACCATTGGATTGAGGTTGAGACACTCATGAAACATCAAGCCGAATATGCTCACGTTGACAAAATTCCTCCATGGCGCCTTTAGACAGATTAGTGCCATTGTCAGTTATAATGCTGTGTGGAAAGCCGAAGCGAAATATCACTTTTTTCATGAACTGAACCGCCGTAGCTGCATCACACTTACTGACTAGCTCTGCCTCAACCCACTTTGTAAATTTATCAACTGCCGCCAAAAGGTGGGTCTTTTTATCTTTGGACCTTTTGAAAGGCCCAACCATGTCAAGCCCCCAGACTGCAAACGGCCAAGTAATTGGAATCATCCTTAATTCTTGAGCCGGCACATGAGCCCGCCTTGAGAATTTCTGACAACCGTCACATTTACTGACCAGGTCCTCTGCATCAGCATGAGCCGTCAGCCAATAGAATCCATGATGGAAAGCCTTGGCCACCAGGGATTTTGACCCGGCGTGAGGACGACAATACCCTTCATGGATCTCACGTAGAATTTCTTGGCCTTCTTCAGGGGAGATGCAACGCTGACGCCCCTGTAACACTGCGATGATGCAACTCGCCATTGACAATCATCATTGACTTAGACCGCCGGATTATCTGCCTAGCCAAGGTTTCATCCTCAGGCAACTCGCCCCGGTCATGTAAGCCATGTATGGAACTGTCCAATCTGGGATGACATGAAGAGCTGCCACCAGTTGTGCTTCCAGGTCAAGAACAACCAAGTCTTCCTCTATAGGCAACTTGACAGAAGGGTTATGCAGAATATCCAAGAAAGTATTAGGCGGCACCAGCTTATGCTGAGAGCCCAGCTGGCTTAAGGCATCATCTGCCTCGTTCTTTCTGTGGTCAATGTGCTCCACTTGGTAAGCCTTGAAGTGTCCAACAATAGCGTCAACTTCACGACGATAAGCCACCATGATAGGATCCTTGGAATTCCACTTGCCTGATACATGTTGATCCACCAAATCTGAGTCGCCAAAACACCTTACACGGCTTAAGCTCATCTCCTTATCCATCCGAAGACCATGGAGTAAGGCTTCATTCTCAGCTGCATTGTTAGTATAGGGAAACATCAAACATAGCACATAACAAAATTAGCACAGCTGAGAATTTTGTTATGTGCTATGTTTGATGTTTCCCTGTACTAACAGAGCTAGAGTTGTTTTAGCATTCCTATTTGGGATCCAAATTAGCACAGATACTGAACTGCTTGGATGAATCGCCTGGAACAAAGTCAACAAGCTTAGTATCATCGGCCGATTTAAACTTCATGACTGGCTCATGCTCTGTGGTTGCTTTTTCAAAGACGTCATATCTGCCGGATCAACATTGTCCTGGTAGAACTTTAATTCTTCTGTTGCACAGACCGACTCAGCATAAGCCGCGTCGCCTTCCTCACATTCCAGGGCTATTTTCCGGCTCCCATGCATCGTGATGGTACCCTTGTGACCCGGCATCTTGAGCTGCAAATAAACATAACACGGCCGTGCAATGAACTTGGCGTAAGCCGGCCGCCCGAACAGAGCATGATAAGGGCTTCTGATCTTGACCACCTCGAATGTCAATTTCTCAGCCCTGGAGTCATATTCATCTCCAAAGGCCACCTCCAGTTCGATCTTACCAAATGGATACGCCGACTTGCCGGGCACCACGCCATGGAAAACAGTGTTGGACTGCTTAAAGCTTTTATCAGTTAGTCCCATGCGACGGAAGGTCTCATAATAGAGGATGTTGATGCTGCTGCCTCCGTCCATGAGTACTTTGGTAAACTTATATCCACCAACCTGAGGGGAAACCACCAAGGCTAGGTGACCTGGATTATTAACGCGAGGAGGGTTCTTCCCTACTCCATAGAATAGGCTGCTCAGACCATCTCAAATAACGAGGAACTGCCGGCTCAATAGCGTTCACAACCCTCTTATGAAGCTTCTGGTCTCGTTTGCACAAACTGGTGGTAAACACATGATATTGCCCACGATTCAGCTGCTTTGGATGGCTCTGGCATCCACCCTGCTGTTGCTGCTGACCACCCTGGCCGGATTGTTGGTTATGACCACCTTGATTACCTTGAGGATTTTGAAAGTTGGAATTTGAACCGCCGCCCGGGCCATGAAACCGCCGCCACCTGAGCCACCACCCTGCCCATTATTACCATCAAACATGCTGGAATTTTTGAAAGCCTTCATGATCGAACAGTCCTTCCATAGATGAGTAGCCGGATTCTGCTGAGTGTCGTGCCTTGGACAGGGCTCATTCAGTAACTGCTCAAGTGTGGGGCCAGACCCGCTAGACCGGGGAGGTGGTCTCCCCTTACGCCGTTGGTTGTTACCCTGTGCATTAGCGTTAGCCACAAACTCCAAACTACCATTAGCCTTACGTTTATTACCTCCTTGATTTGCCGGGTTATGTTGAGGGCCCTTGCCCTTGCCGTTCTTCTTTCCCTTCCGTGTCTTTTCATCATCAGACTCGGGATCCTTGGTACTATCAGAGTCGGCGTACTTGACCAGAGCCGCCATCAACGTGCCCATATCATTACAATCATGCTTGAGCCGCCCCAGTTTTTGTTTCAAAGGCAAAAAACGACAATTTTCTCCAACATTAAGACTACAGAGCCAGCATCCATCTTATCAGACGAATGTATTATGGCCTTAACCCGGCGCACCCAATGGGTTGTGGACTCGCCCTCCTCATGCTTGCAATTCGTCAAATCCATGATTGACATGGGCTACTTGCACGTATCCTTGAAATTCTGGACGAACCGGGCTTTTAGCTCCGCCCATGAACTGATTGAATTAGGTGGTAGGCTTTTCAACCAAGTGCGGGCGGTCCCATCCAACATCATGGTAAAGTACTTGGCCATCGCAGCATCACTGACCTCCAGTAATTCCATAGCCATCTCGTAACTTTCAATCCACGCCCCGGGCTGTAAGTCGGATGTGTAATTCGGCACCTTCCTAGGTCCCTTAAAATCCTTGGGCAAACACTCGTTACTTAGAGCCGGCACCAGACAGGGGACACCACCGGTCCTGGTGGCCACACCTGCCTCGATAGAAGTTGTTGGATAAACCAGATATGGCTGATAAGCCGTCAGCTGAGCCGCCTGCTGATACGTCTCCAACATATCTATAATTTTTGATTGCTCCATGCTACTTTATCTACTGTTTTGGACTATATTTGGCTTTATTTTCCACTTTTATATTATTTTTGGGACTAACCTATTAACCGGAGGCCCAGCCCAGAATTGCTGGTTTTTGCCTTTTTTGAGTATTTCGAAGAAACAGAATATCCAAAGGAGTCCAAACGGAATGAAACCTTCGGGAACGTGATTTTCTCATCAGATAAGACCCAGGAGACTTGGACTCTCCGTCAAGAAAGCCACGAGGCGGTCACAAGGGTGGAGGGTGCGCCCAGGACCCCTACCTCATGGGCCCCTCGAAGCTCCACCGATGTACTCCTTCCTCCTATATATACCTACGTATCCCCAAATGATCAGAACAGGAGCCAAAAACCTATTTCCACCGCCGCAACCTTCTGTATCCATGACATCCCATCTTGGGGCCTGTTCCGGAGCTCCGCCGGAGGGGGCATCCACCACGGAGGGCTTCTACATCAACACCATAGCCCCTTCGATGAAGTGTGAGTAGTTTACTTCAGACCTTCGGGTCCATAGCTAGTAGCTAGATGGCTTCTTCTCTCTTTTTGGATCTCAATACAATGGTCTCCCCCTCTCTTGTGGAGATCTATTCGATGTAATCTTCTTTTTGCGGTGTGTTTGCTGAGACCGATGAATTGTGGGTTTATGATCCATTATTATCTATGGAAAATATTTGATTCTTCTCTGAATTCTTTTATGTATGATTGAGTTATCTTTGCAAGTCTCTTCGAATTATCCATTTTTGGTTTGGCCAACTAGATTGGTAGTTCTTGCAATGGGAGAAGTGCTTAGCTTTGGGTTCAATCTTGCGGTGTCCTTACCTAGTGACAGAAAGGGTTGCAAGGCACGTATTGTATTGTTGCCATCGAGGATAACAAGATGGTTTTTTATCATATTGCATGCATTTATCCTTCTACATCATGTCATCTTGCTTAAGGCGTTACTCTGTTTTTACTTAATACTCTAGATGCATGCTGGATAGCGGTCGATGAGTGGAGTAATAGTAGTAGATGCAGAATCGTTTCGATCTACTTGTTTTGGACATGATGCCTATATACATGATCATTGCCTAGATATACTCACAACTATGCTCAATTCTGTCAATTGCTCAACGGTAATTTGTTCACTCGCCGTAGAATACTTATGCTCTTGAGAGAAGCCACTAGTGAAACCTATGGCCCCCGGGTCTATTCTCATCATATCAATCTCTATTACTTTATTTACTTTCTTTGTTTTTACTTTGCCTTTTACTTTTCACTTTGCATCTATCTATCAAAAATACCAAAAATATGATTTATCATCTCTATCAGATCTCACCCTCGTAAGTGACCATGAAGGGATTGACAACCCCTAAGCGTTGGTTGCGAGTAGCTATCGTTTTGTGTAGGTACGAGGGACTTGTGCGTGGTCTCCTACTGGATTGATACCTTGGTTCTCAAAAACTGAGGGAAATACTTACGCTACTTTGCTGCATCATCCTCTCCTCTTCGAGGAAATCCAACGCAGTGCTCAAAAGGTAGCAAGAAGAATTTCTGGCGCCTTTGCTGGGGAGTCTCACGCAAGTAAGTCAACAATACCAAGTACCCATCGCAATCCCTATCTCTCGCATTACATTATTTGCCATTTGCCTCTTGTTTTCCTCTCCCCCACTTCACCCTTGCCGTTTTATTCGCCATCTCTTTCCCAATCTCCACCTCTCTTTTCCGTTTGCCTTTTTCCCGTTGCCTTTCTCTTTGCTCGTGTGCTAGTTTAATTATTTGTCGCGATGGCTCTACCTAGATTTGGTGACCTTCACCTTAAAAGGCTAGAGGAGGTCGAAAGCAATGTCAAAAAGTTTATGGTGCTGCAAATTGAGCACAATAATTTCTTTAGAAATGATCTTAAAGAACAAAAAAGTTTTATGAGTTATATGAATAAAGAACTCGATGATATGTCTAAAGAATTAGATGGTTTAAGGGCCCAAATTGCTAGTCTTGAAAAAAATGACCGCTGAAATTTCAGATATGCAAGATACCTTAGTTAATAAGATGGCCGCTAAACCGAATTCCTATGAAAATCAAGATGAAGATCTAAAAGTTATTGATGTGTCCCCTATTAAATCTTTGTTTTGCAATATGAATCTTGATGAAATTGAATATGATCTTGCTTTACCTATAAGGCGTTCTAAGAATTCGGAGTTTCTAGATCTTGATGATGAATTTGATGAAAGTGGGAGTGAAAGAAATAAAAACTTAGATGTTGCTAAACCCACTATTTTAGATCTCAAGGAATTTAATTATGAAAATTGCTCTTTGATTGGTTGTATTTCCTTGTTGCAATCCGTGCTAGATTCTCCTCATGCTTATAGTCAAAATAAGGCCTTTACCGAACACGTTGTTGATGCTTTGTTGCAATCCTATGAAGAAAAACTTGAGTTGAAAGTTTCTATCCCTAGAAAACTCTATGGTGAGTGGGAACCTACTATTAAAATTAAAATTAAAGATTATGAGTTTCATGCTTTGTGTGATTTGGGTGCTAGTGTCTCTACTATTCCTAAAGCTTTGTGTGATTTGCTAGATTTCCCTGATTTTGATGATTGCTCTCTAAACTTGCATCTTGCGGATTCCACTATTAAAAAACCTATGGGAAGAATTAATGATGTTCTTATTGTTGGAAATAGGAATTATGTGCCCGTAGATTTTATCGTTCTTGATATAGATTGCAATCCTTCATGTCCTATTATTCTTGGTAGACCTTTCCTTAGAACGATTGGTGCAATTATTGATATGAAGGAAGGGAATATTAGATTCCAATTTCCCTTAAAGAAGGGTATGGAACACTTCCCTAGAAAGAAAATAAAATTACCATATGAATCTATCATGAGATCCACTTATGGATTGCCTACCAAAGATGGCAATACTTAGATCTATCCTTGTTTTTATGCCTAGCTAGGGGCGTTAAACGATAGCGCTTGTTGGGAGGCATCCCAATTTTATTTTGTGTTTTTTGTTTTTGCTTCTGTTTAGGAATAAATAATCCATCTAACCTCTGTTTGTATGTGGTTTTATCTTTTAATTAGTGTTTGTGCCAAGTAGAACCTATAGGATAACCTACGATGATAGTTGATTTGATTCTGCTGAAAAACAGAAACTCTACACGCACGAATATAGTTATCATTAATTACAGGAACGTTCTTTTGCGTTGATTCGTTTTTATGCTGTTCAATAAACACATTTTCCAGGACTTCCTATTTTGGTAGAATTTTTAGAGTTCCATAAGTTTGCGTTAGTTACAGATTGCTACAGACTGTTCTGTTTTTGAGAGATTCTGTTTTACGTGTGTTGTTTGCTTATTTTGATAAATCTATGGCTAGTAAAATAGTTTATAATCCATACAGAAGTTGGAATACAGTTGGTTTAACACCAATATAAATAAATAATGAGTTCATTACAGTATGTTGAAGTAGTCTTTTTTTTCTTTCTCTAACGGATCTCACGAGATTTCTGTTGAGTTTTGTGTTGTGAAGTTTTCAAGTTTTGGGTGAATTCTTTTGATGGATTATGGAACAAGGAGTGGAAAGAGCCTAATATTGGGGATGCCCATGGCACCCCCAAGATAATCCAAGGACACCAAAAAGTCAAAGCTTGGGGATGCCCCAGAAGGCATCCCCTCTTTCGTCCACTTCCATCGGTAATTTACTTTGAGCTATATTTTTATTCACCACATGACATGTGTTTTGCTTGGAACGTCTTGTATTATTTGCGTCTTTGCTTGTTAGTTTACCACAATCATCCTTGCTGTACACACCTTTCGAGAGATCCATACATGATTTGGAATTTGTTAGAATACTCTATGTGCTTCACTTATATCTTTTGAGCTTGATAGTTTTGCTCATAGTGCTTCACTTATATCTGTTGAGCGTGATAATTTTTGCTCTAGTGCTTCACTTATATCTTTTATAGCACGGTGGTGGATTTGTTTTAAAGAAACTATTGATCTCTCATGCTTCACTTAGATTATTTTGAGAGTCGTTAATAGCATGGTAATTTGCATAATGTTAATATACTTGGTATTCAAGATATGTGAACCTTTCTTTTGAGTGAATTGAATACCAAGATAAGTTTGATGCTTGATAATTGTTTTGAGATATGGAGGCGATAATATCAAAGTCGTGCTAGTTGGGTGATTATGAATTTGAGAAATACTTGTGTTGAAGTTTGCAAGTCCCGTAGCATGCACGTATGGTTAAAGTTGTGTAACAAATTTGAAACATGAAGTGTACCTGGCTTGTGCATCCTTATGAGTGGCGGTCGGGGACGAGCGATGGTCTTTTCCTACCAATCTATCCCCCTAGGAGCATGCGCATAGTACTTGATTTTTTGATGACTTCTAAATTTTTGCAATAAGTATATGAGTTCTTTTGACTAATGTTGAGTCCATGGATTATACGCACTCTCACCTTTCCGCCTTTGCTAGCCTCTTCGGTACCGTGCATTGCCCTTTCTCACATTGAGAGTTGGCGCAAACTTCGTAGTGCATCCAAACCCCGTGATACGATACGCTCTATCACACATAAACCTCCTTATATCTTCCTCAAAACAGCCACCATACCTACCTATTATGGCATTTCCATAGCCATTCTGAGATATATTGCCAGCAACTTCCACCATCATCATCATGACATACATTACTTTTGTCATATTGCCATTGCATGATCATGTAGTTGACATCGTATTTGTGGCAAAGCCACCATGCACTATTTTTCATACTTGTCACTCTTGATTCATCGCACCATCCCGGTACACCGCCGGAGGCATTCATATAGAGTCATATCTTGTTCTAAGTTTCGAGTTGTAATCCTTATGTTGTAATCAATAGAAGTGTGATGATCATCATTATTAGAGCATTGCCCAAATAAAAAAAATAAAGGCCAAAAAAAAGAAAGGACCAAAAAAAAGAAAAGAAAAGGGCAATGCTACTATCTCTTTTTCCACACTTGTGCTTCAAAGTAGCACCTTGTTCTTCATCTACTGAGTCTCATATATTGTGCTTCAAAGTAGCACCTTGTTCTTCATGTAGTGAGTCTCATAAGTTGTCTTTTTATACTAGTAGGAATTTTTCATTATAGAACTTGGCTTGTATATTCCTACGATGGGCTTCCTCAAATTCCCTAGGTCTTCGTGAGCAAGCAAGTTAGATGCACACCCACTAGTTTTCTCTTGTTGAGCATTCATAGCTCTAGTGCATCCGTTGCATGGCAATCCCTACTCCTCATGTTGACAACAATTGATGGGCATCTCCATAGCCCGTTGATTAGCCTCGTTAACGTGAGACTTTCTCCTTTTTGTCTTCTCCACACAATCCCCATCATCATATTCTATTCCACCCATAGTGCTATATCCATGGCTCACGCTCATGTATTGCGTGAAGGTTGAAAAAGTTTGAGATTATTTAAGTATGAAACAATTGCTTGGCTTGTCATCGGGGGTATAGAAGTTGGGAACATCTTTGTGTGACGAAAATGAAGCTTAGCCTAACTATATGATTTTGTAGGGATGAACTTTCTTTTGCCATGTTATTTTGAGAAGACATGATTGCTTTGATTAGTAAGCTTGAAGTATTATTATTTTTGTGTCAATATGAACTTTTGTCTTGAATCTTTCGGATCTATATATCCATATCACAAATAAGAAGTTTTACATTGAAATTATGCCAAAGTATCACTCCGCATCAAAAATTCTTTTTTTATCATTTACCTACTCGAGGACGAGCAGGAATTAAGCTTGGGGATGCTTGATACGTCTCCAACGTATCTATAATTTTTGATTGCTCCATGCTACTTTATCTACTGTTTTGGACTATATTGGGCTTTATTTTCCACTTTTATATTATTTTTGGGACTAACCTATTAACCGGAGGCCCAACCCAGAATTGCTGTTTTTTGCCTTTTTCAGTATTTCGAAGAAACAAAATATCAAACGGAGTCCAAACAGAATGAAACCTTCGGGAACATGATTTTCTCATCAGATAAGACCCAGGAGACTTGGACCCTCTGTCAAGAAAGCCACGAGGCAGTCACGAGGGTGGAGGGCGCCCCCCTGGGCGCGCCCCCTACCTCGTGGGCCCCTCGAAGCTCCACCAACATACTCCTTCCTCCTATATATACCTACGTATCCCCAAACGATCAGAATGGGAGACAAAAACCTAATTCCACCGCCGCAACCTTCTGTATCCACGAGATCCCATCTTGGGGCCTGTTCCGGAGCTCCGCCGGAGGGGGCATCCACCATGGAGGGCTTCTACATCAACACCATAGCCCCTCCGATGAAGTGTGAGTAGTTTACTTCAGACCTTCGGGTCCATAGCTAGTAGCTAGATGGCTTCTTCTCTCTTTTTGGATCTCAATACAATGTTCTCCCCCTCTCTTGTGGAGATCTATTCGATGTAATCTTCCTTTTGTGGTGTGTTTGTTGAGACCGATGAATTGTGGGTTTATGATCCAGTATTATCTATGAAAAATATTTGATTTTTCTCTGAATTCTTTTATGTATGATTGAGTTATCTTTGCAAGTCTCTTCGAATTATCCTTTTTTGGTTTGGCCAACTAGATTGGTAGTTCTTGCAATGGGATAAGTGCTTAGCTTTGCGTTCAATCTTGTGGTGTCCTTACCTAGTGACAGAAAGGGTTGGAAGGCACGTATTGTATTTTTGCCATCGAGGACAACAAGATGGGGTTTTTATCATATTGCATGAATTTATCCCTCTACATCATGTCATCTTGCTTAAGGCGTTACTCTATTTTTACTAAATACTCTAGATGCATGCTGGATAGCGGTCAATGAGTGGAGTAATAGTAGTAGATGCAGAATCGTTTCGATCTACTTGTTTTGGACGTGATGCCTATATACATGATCATTGCCTAGATATACTCATAACTATGCTCAATTCTGTCAATTGCTCAACACTAATTTGTTCACCCACCGTAGAATACTTATGCTCTTGAGAGAAGCCACTAGTGAAATCTATGGCCCCCGGGCCTATTCTCATCATATCAATCTCTATCACTTTATTTACTTTCTTTGTTTTTTACTTTGCCTTTTACTTTTCACTTTGCATCTATCTATCAAAAATACCAAAAATATGATTTATCATCTCTATCAGATCTCACCCTCGTAAGTGACCGTGAAGGGATTGACATCCCCTAAGCGTTGGTTGCGAGTAGCTATCGTTTTGTGTAGGTACGAGGGACTTGTGCGTGGTCTCCTACTGGATTGATTCCTTGGTTCTCCAAAACTGAGGGAAATACTTATGCTACTTTGCTGCATCATCCTCTCCTCTTCGGGGAAATCCAACGCAGTGCTCAAGAGGTAGCACCTGCTCAGCCGCCTGCTGAGCCGCCCGCTCAGCCACTTGATGTATTCTATCTTGATCTACTAGGTTAAGGGCTCCATGGCGTGCCGGGTCATGCTCGCCTGGCTGATTACGACGCCGGACATTGCTCGAAACATCCGCTGAGTCCATGTGCCTACTATAACTCGCGCTTCAGCTAGGACGAGGGGTTTAGTGGACCCTGTCCCAGCTGTACGAGTACGCCTCCTATTGTGCTAAAGCCGTCTGAAGAAGTTCTCTGACCCGACGGGTTTCAACCGCCGCCGCAGCAATCATGTTCTCCAACGGGTTGGAATAGTGACTCGATGGTGTCGGCGCGTACTGTGGTGCAGCAGTATTCATGCGGGGAGGCCCCATCACCTGCGGCTGAACCGGTGCGCCAACCTCGGGTGTTGCAACTCGGTCTACCTCAGTACGCGAGGAGAGCCACGGCGGGTTACTGGGTCCTGCATCGGGTGTGTGAAAGAGGTTTCATGGATCATAAACTGAAGGGAGTCGAGACTGAGTCTTCTGGTATCTTCTCCTCATTACCTCATTGGAAGCGTTATGATCCTGCGTGAGCCGGAAAAGGCTGCGCTTGAATCCGCTGAGCCTGAGAGTCCATAGCCGCCCGCTCTGCGGTCATCCTGATATCTTTCGCTGCCAGGTTTTCCTTAGCCTGCACTATATCCAGCTTTAACTGCGCCACTTCCGCATCATGTTGAGCTTGATCCGTCGGGTTGACCACAGCGGTTAACAGAGCGGTCATCTTATCTGTGAGATCAATCAGCACCTGAGCCGGCGAGCGCGCAGGGCCTCCTGCCCCGGCTGCTACTGACCCGGAGGTTATGGCTGCCGCGGTTGTGGAGTCTTGGATAGGTTTTCTGCCGGCCATGAAGATTCCAACCCTGCTCGGCGGCTCGAGGAAATCCGGAATACTGCTGCTATCAGAACAGCCCCCAAGCCCGCCGTCTTGCAGTTGATACAACGAATCTATCTCACCTGTGGACGATTTAGCATCAGAGTACATGGCCGTCTCACCGCCAGAGGCAGATCCTTCAGAGAGCCCTCTGTGGATGCATCCCACGAAGGCACACTTCACAGCAGGCGGAGCTCGGGTGGGTCTCGCATACTGAGTCATCTTGATGAGGTCGGTGCGGATGTCCGGCTTAGGGCCGGGCTCGCCGATCTTGCCGATGAAGACGTGAATTCTGTCGAAGGGGACCCGGTACCCGTACTCAATTGAGCCGGCGTCGAGGCCCTAGCCTGCATCATCGATGTAGAGCTTGCCGCGAGGACTCTTGGTCATCTGGCCCACAGCGTATCCCTTGAACCCGTCGAAGATGCCCTTCAAGAACTCAAATCCACCATGCTGGCCCCATGGTGGGAGCCAACTGTCGTGGAATTGTCATGGCAGATGTCCTAGTGAAAGGACTTAGTCGTGGAGCCATCGCAACTAGGAAGCTTAAAGGGGTTAATCGGGACAAGGGACACGAGGTTTATACTGGTTCGGCCCCTTACGGTGAAGGTAAAAGCCTATGATCCAGTTTTGAGTGGGATTGCTTATGTCTCGATAACCAGGGGGCGAATCGCTTGACCTAGTTCTCAAGCTGATGTTACTTGCCCTGAACCGCCGCCGGGTCGTCCCTTTATATACAGAGGTCGACGCTCAGCGGCTCTACAGAGTCCCGGCCAGCTCATAAACAGTGTCCGGCTCGGTCTCTTAACTATTCTTGCCTTACAATACAAGTCACGCATACATGGTAGTTTCTCACTACGGCCTTAAGTCGCCTCTGGGCTTTGGGCCCTTAACTAAACTGCAATCTCTACCCTGGGCCTTGGTCTTCAAAAATATTTGTAAGTATAACCCGGCCCCTCCTGGGCGGATCATACCAATAGCTATATCACCAATAGATAGGAAAAACACAGGAATAGGATAGGAATGCACATGGGAAACAGAGCACTTGTGAGCACATGATTTTTGTCAAATTGGGTATTTGGTTCACAGGAATTTGAAGAGCAGGGGAATGCAAAGAAACATGGCCAAAATAAAGTGAAACCATATGAAAGTGTGTATAGTTAGAATGTTATTCTGCCACTAATGCACTTGGTCTTGTTTTCATGCATAGGATTTTGAAAAGTAGGTCCAGGTGGATATTTTGCTCCATTCCTCTCAACTAAATGCATGAATAATTGAATAGTAGAGTGTTATAGGAAAATTTCCTATTCCTGTGTTTTTCCATTGAACCAAAATAGCCCTAATGGATTGACATGAATGTAGAGTAATAAGTGATGAGACAAGTGTACAACCTCTTTGCCGTAGCCATGTCGACCTCATCATCACTGGGTTGGTCGCTGAAGAAGTTGAGGCAGAGGTGGCTGTTGGAAGTGTGGAGGAAGATCTGAGGAATCTATAGACGGTGTCCCGGGCACTGCTCTGTTGTGATGGATAGTTTCATCATTGGAGCAGCTCCGACGAGCCGTAAGACATCGAGGCTGAAGCAGCACAAGACAAATATCGTTAATCTCAAGTGGGGTTCTAATAGTATCTCTAATAGATGATGTAAAATACATTGCCAAAAGAAGACAGATGTACAATTTATATCACCAAAAACCACCGGACTACTACGGATGAGGTAAAAACTGTTGACTTTGAACTTAACTGTCGAAACTAAAATTTACTATGGAATCTGAATGTTACTGTCGAAACTGAATGCAATGGTCGTAGAGAGGCACTTCACATGTAGTTTAGGGAGGGCATGTGGTTCATCTTCAACCTGCACCCGCCTGAGCCACCAGCCACCACCGGCCGAACCGCCGGCCCCCGCCGCCCGTGGCCGGTGGCGCTCCCGCGCCGCCTCGCCGCCCAAAACCACTCCCCACCGCCGGTCCGCCACTACCCCGGCCAGCCCTCTAGCCCCCCCCCCCCGTGTCGAGCTTTTTCTCCGGTGATTCCGATGCCACCACCCCTCCACCGTGCCCCCCACCGCCGGCGACCACCGCCCCCACCCTGAACCTTAAGATAGATAGTGGGGTACCTCTCCGGTGAGCCCCCTCCCCACTGTGGGTGGTTCTTCCTTAACTCCGGCATGCCCCCCACCCCCTGAAAATCGACTGACACAAAAGTTAATTCGGTCGACTAAATTAAGTGTAGCTAAATCGGAGCAGAGTAGCAGCAATAGCGCGAGTGAGCGAGAGCTGGAGCAACAGCAGCAGCGCGAGCGAGCGAGTGAGAGATGGAGCAGCAGCAGATCCGGCTGGTATGGACGCCGCCGCCGAAGGGGCCTCGCACTGGGGGAGGGTCGCCGTGGAGATGTCGCCCGCGGCGCCGGTTTTGAGGTAGCGGCGCCATGGGGGTGCGGGATGGAGCACCGTCGGTGCCGGGAGGTCAAGTTAAGGAGAAGGTGCAATGTGATGAGTGTAGAACCTCTTTTGTGGCGCCAAGTAGGCCTCGGCTTTGTCCGAGGTGTCGGTGAGGATGTTGCGGTTCTGGTGGAGCAGGTTTAGGCGGCGCTGTGGGGATGGAGCAGCCGCGATAGATGAGGCGATCGTCGGAGCAGCTCCTTGGAGGTGGAGGACGGGGCGGCTGAACCGGCAGGACGACGAGATGGACGAGGATCCTCATCCAAGGATGTGGATGAGGGACGTCGAGCTGTTGAGGTGGACGACTTCGTCGGGGAATAGGCTCCGGCTGGGCAGCAGTGAGGCGGCGGACGGAGGAGAGTGGGGTTTCGATGCTGGAGCGGAGAGGTTATGGCGTCGTGGGATTTCGAATGGTGAAGAGGAGGCGATGGGAGGGGGAACCATGACTTAGGGACACGCTTGTCGAAAATGTAGGGTGTGTTACAAAAGTACCCCCACCGAAACTAGCGGCCCTTTCGGCTCGCGGTTAGAAGGGGATTTCACGTGTCAGGATTTGGCAGCTGGAGGCAATTTTCACACGCGTCATAATTTCAGGATAGCAAGGCGCGGATTGTGAAGGCGTGAGTTTTGGGAGCACGATATCTAAATTTTCAGGATATAACAAGGCGCGCATTGAATTTTAGGCACATTCCTAACGTGTAATATTGTACTTGTACGGACCAAATCAATTCACACTTCCCTCAACGAAAAAAATGAAAAAAATAAAACTATTCACACCACACAAAGAGAGTCTTGTCCTGTTTTACTATACAAATGCTATTCAAAGCTATGAATCCATGTTATCTCCAGTTAAAAATTTGTTGTCTGTATAATGCATGTAACCTAGTCATACGAACATTTTAGTGCATTCCAAATGTCTATACTACCGCTGCAATTCAAACTAAATTTGAATTCGTTTCTCTATTTGAATAAAAATCTACAATCATGATTGTTGCCAACTTCAACCATCATTCGTGTATTACCTTAACAACACACCACATGATTACTATAGAGATAGATATGAACTATGTGTACTATATGAACTCGAATTCAATTTTTTGAATACACTTGATGTTGATTCCAAATAATAGTACATTTGATGTACTAACTAGATATTCACAATCTAAACCATGTTCCCTACACACACCGTGTTTATCACACAAAGTATAGTGCCTCGCCCCCTACATTATGACAAGTATTTAGCCATGAGCTGTAAAAGCCACACATTATCCCAAATTATAATCAATGTTCTATATATTATATGTAGTACTAGAAAGATGCCCATGCATTCCACAAAACATCAAGATGATCGAGGGGAGGCCTTATTTGCAAATGTGGAGAGGGATGTGGGTATCTTTTTTCAAAATTGCCATAGTTTCCTTCCTATCCGTCAGATATAAATCAGACGGCCTATATTGCAGGATGGCAGGCACACCATCATCAACAACTCTGTTTTTTATAAGAGTAGAGATAAAATATATTATTTGTACTACAACATGTTCATAACCACACCATGTGTATCACCCTTATATATATTCACGCATGCATCGGTTTAAAACACTATGATAAATTCTTCAAATATACAAATTCACTTTTTATAATGAATTATGATCTCTATTCGTCTTTTACACCCACACAATCCTCTTATCTTTTTAGCTAGCGCTAACTTTCTCTCATGCATGCACACGGCCACATCCCTCTCGCCCTTCCTCAGCATTCTCTAGCTCCATCGCGCAAATTCATCTTTTCACTTTAGGTCGTTCATCCATGGTGTGTGTAGGCCCCCATCCTCCTTCTTTACGGCACACATCGATCGACATGCCTCTCTAGCCAGGTGTGCCTACCACAAACACAAGCTTTCCCTCTTCTCTTCTCACCGTCCATGCCTCACCCCCACCCCTTTTTTCATCGATCTCGCACTCGCACACTCCTTCCCCCTCGATACAGTATGCCTCTCGCACCACCTCCTAGATGCATCCCTCTCTCTCTATCCTTTTCTCTGGGCCTTATTTGCTTCTAACACATACATGCATGTATACCGATCAATCTCCCTACAAATACCTAGGTCGACTTTAACTATTTCCCCCACCCATCAATCGACATACCTCACAAGTTATGTCTCTCCTTTCTCTAACAAAGGACGATTGATCTTCCTATATAGTTATGTCTGCTTACCACAGCCATATCGTCCCCCCTCATCATTCGTGCATGCCTCCTGACCTGTCTCTCACACGCACATGCACAGACAGGCAACCATCCCCTCTCTTATTGATATTGCAAGTGTGCCCTCCGTTTGTCTAGCAAGCCTCTCCCACCATTTGTTAGAAGCAACTCCACCACCAACCCCTCCGACACTCTTGCTCTGTATCTCTCCCAACCTTATTCCTCTCCTACACATATGCATGGATGTCGGTCGATCTCCCTCAATACACAAGGTAGGTCTCTCTCCTCCTCCACACATATACCAGCCATCGTATCTCTATAGTTAATTCGGTCTCCCCCACCCCCCCACCCCACCACACACCGATAGTTGAGCGATGTAGGTAGGTATCCATGCCACAGAGACAAACTGCACATGTCCCCTCTCACGTTCCAGTAGGCCAGCCACCCTATATCTATGACATGGGCTCACATAAATTTGATGGTACTCTTTATCGATCGCGCGCGCGCAGACACACACACACATACACACACTATCCCTCTCTTTGATTCTATGGATACCTCAAGCCGGTGATACCTCCACTCTCTTCTCGTGGATCACCCCCTCTATATATATGATATATCCAGGACTCTATTTCACACACATTGCACATGTTACATTTTTTGATTGAAATATCATTGACACATATTGTTTGCCTATTTCTCAGCCCCCCCCCAAAATACACTCACGAACCCACACACTATATCTCTACATTTTTATCTCTCTCACACAACCCCACGTAGGTGGTGTACATACACAAAGAGAGGTGCACGTACTCACGCTTCGTGCCCAGCCACACCCACGAGGGTACACGATGGAGCTCATTTATGTACGAAATGGCAGCCCACATGCTAATTTCAGCGCGTGTAGCGGTTTTTTACCTATAGAGGTCGTGTACCACGCATGCACGAAACAAAGTTCGACTTGATGTGTTGGTGAATTATTCTTAAATAAAGTTACATCGCACATACACAGAATATAAAACAATTTTTATGGATAAAAAGGTAGTCTGCTCCACTATATACAATGGAGCCTGCCTGCCGGGGTTTGTCTCTCTTTAGAGTATCTCACACAAGGAGGCGGTGGCCTCTCTCTCTCTCGCCGAGGCAGCTCATCCCGATCTGCGGTACCCGCCGTTCACTCTGACCAAGCTCCGGCACAGTAGGGCCTACGCCACCTGCTCACTGCCATAGTATGGGCAGATCCCAACCGCTGCCGCTCTCCTAGTTAAATTCCGATGACCTCCAGGTATCCCCTCCGGCCTTGCTCTACTGCCCGTCTTCCCACGTCGCTGCATGTGGAAAATCTTGCATGTGGATCTTCCATAGTTCTTTGCCCAAAACGTAGCTCGTCCGGCATACTTTCCATATCGTAATCTCGTCCTCACACCGTTTTAGACAAACACAACCGTGTTGTTATCTTCCCTTAGGACAAGGAATATGCTTCCTTTTTGTCGTCGTATATGTCATCAGCTGTTATTGTCCGGTAAATGTTTCCTTTCTACCTCTTTTTTGCAAACAGGGCTATCCATTTCACCTCGTTGCTATTGCGACCTTTTGGTGAACTACACATATCACTTTTTTCTTAAGAGTGTTTTCTGCAGTTGTACTAAAATGTAACAGGGGCAACGTCTCTACATTTCAGTGCGACTGCACAAAGGTAGATTGGTTTTGCTCTATCCTCCTCATCCAACTCTGAGCCTAATATTCTCCAACTATTTGCTTAATCTTCTCCAACTAGTTAGTCTTAAGAGAGACTACAAAGGTGACCAGCTTCTATTTGTGTGTTTATTGTTTCATCAACAGTCCTCTATTATGGTAATCACACTTAATATCTTGAAACAGGGACGCTCAGCTCCAGACAGCTACTTTTTCCCAACATGCCTTGCTGATTTAGACAGAGCTGGGGGGAGTTGCTGCCAATGAAAGCATGGATCAGTTTTAATATAACACCTTCTCACAACTTTGTCTTCAGTTGTGCTGTAAATATTAGCTCTGATATGCTAATCATTGAGATGCATTAGCATGGAAGTTAGTTTTTTATTCTGAAAGAGCATGGATGGCAAGACACACAAAACAAAAGCTGAAAGCTTAGAGCGTTGTACAATTTCATGTCGCTCGAAAATTATTTGTATAGTACGTCAGTTATGTAAACAAATGCTGCAAGCTTGATAGCATTGTCAGAAGCCTCTTCTGCATCCGGGTCCATGTGCCATGCACAAAATTATACTTCCTCAGTTCCTAAATATTTATCTTTTTACAAATTTCAAATGGACATATTTTAGAGTGTAGATTCACTCATTTTTCTTCGTATGTAGTCACTCGTTGAAATCTCTAGAAAGACAAATACTCCGTAGTATATCTAAGAACAGAGGGAGTAGTGCACAACCGCATGGGAGACTCAGCCCGGTCGTTGTGCCGCACTAATAGTGAGTAATGAGCAGTCAAATCATAAGACCCACCTTTCCCACTGTAAGTTGTTCTGAAGAAGCAACCATCAATATGCTCTTCTTTGAATCCGCTCATATTACTCCCTCCGTCACTGTTTATAGAGAGCGCTTAAAAAAATAATCTATGGGACCAAGGCGACTAGCAATTGGCATGAAAAATAGCATTGGTAGTTGGCACGGCGTCTATTACTAGAGGAAATAATGTGTACACACATGCATGCAGTGCTTCCACCCCGGGTACACACATGCATGCACTTACTCAACTCCGCGTACACACGTAGTACATCGAGAGAAAATTGTGGACTTGATTGCGGTTACCATGACCTAATTAATTGAGAATTAAACCAAACGCATCTAAAGTCTCTCTGGTGGTGGAAATGCATGGAGAGAAATGCATCAGAATGAAGCACGCCCTATAAACTGTGATGGAGGGAGGAACAGTATGAAGGTGCAAAACCAAGTACGTGTATGTCCAGTCGGTCAACGCACTTCCTCTTGGCATATCACTGACATGTGGGACCGGAGTGTGAGCAAACCGATCTCAATTGATGGCAAAATGGCCAACCCGCCGTTCCTTGAAAGAGACGAGGAGCGAGAACACACAGACGGGCTCGCATGCAGGCCAAGATATATTCGAGCATGGTTGATCGATGTCATCATTACCACGGAGGCCAAGATATATTCGAGCATGGTTGATCGATATCATCATTACACGTTCGGTGTTTTTTAATACTACTATTGGGCTGCCGTTTTCCGCACTTATCCCGAATAAATGTGTACTTTATCAGAGATTAAAATAAAATAAGAGTACAGATGCTCCACCATGCGGTTCTAATAGTAGTACTACCCGTACTACTAAAACTTGCGCTTGGCTCTTCGCCTCTTCGTGAAGTCGAACAATGGTGGTACTCCGCATGTTGGGTACTACAATGTATGCCTCTGGCAATCTGACACCGAATGAACTGCTGCATGTCCACCGCCTGGGCGAGGGTAGGATGCATTAGTCAGAAGCTTCTCCTCATCCTGCGAGCCACCAGGCTTGAGGTAGACAGAGTGGGCGTAAGCGAGCTTCACCTTGTCTTGGAAGCTTCTTCTCATTTTGCAAGTTGACGAGACACATCAAAAAGTAGTGGTAGTCCATACTCCCTCCTTTCCGCTTAATATGGCTTAATCTTTTTGGCGGGTAATTGAGAGAGCTTTATTCATATATAAGCAATCTTAGGACGATCAGCCAAGAGACTGGTCACTAGGAAGCAAGGTACCCCGCAAAAAAGAAGGAAGCAAGGTGTTTCATCAAGCCAGCTCTCGGTCACATTCAAAGTGAAGCAAGCACGGTTCGCACAAAGATGTGCCGCAAGGTTTGTTGACATGTTTACATGCTGAATAAAAAAAAAGAGAAAATATTACCGAGCGCTCCTATTTGTAATAGGATATGAGCCAGAATTAAGCGAGAATTGTGGCGAGTCTTCCATGCAATCAACTTCCATTATCACATGCGAGAAACCTCGAAGAGAACCAAATGTGTTGAAGATTGCTTTATCACATTTTAAAATAAAAAAATAAGAGTGCAGGCGGTCCTCCATCCAGATCCTAGTAGTAGTACGTACCTCTATAGTAGTAGTACTAGTACTAGTAAAATTTGCGCTTGGTTGTTCGCCTCTTTGGGAAATTGAATAATGGTACTAGTACAGTGTATGCTTCTTGCAATCTGACAGCGAATTAACTGTTGCACATCCACCACCCGAGCGAGGGAGAGCTTGCATTAGTCAAAAGTTTCTCCTTGTCCTGCGAGCCACCGCGCGCAAGCTTCTCATGTCCTACAAGCTTCTCCTTGTTCGGCAAGTTGACGGGACACAACGAAGTAATGCTAGCCCATACTGCCTCCTTTCCGGTTAATATGGCTTAATTTCAAATGAGATAAATACACTATTTGTCATTGTATATTTGTGAAAATATGGTTAGTGGAATATGCTCATTGCACTCAATATATACATTTTCTGGTGTTTATACGTTCACTAGCTCACCCTGGCTGAGTATGTGTGTGCATGCACGTGTAGGTTGAGCACTTGAGCATGACCTTGTGTGTTCCTTAGTGTGCTCGGACATGCATGCATTAGGGCGTCGCGCACGTTTTTGCGTCCATGTGTACATGTGACTGTTGCATGCATGCACGAGGTTGTAGTCCCTTACATTCAGATGTTCATAACTCAATGCTTTGTCCAAACGTTGCATGCAAGGTTTAATCATTCGTTGTTCACGCATGCATTCCCAATATTAATACGTTGGTAAAGACAATTTCTTGAGGAAAATGAGCCCACGAATTGAGTACAAAGGGGACCAATAAGCCAGGACGGAGAGAGTGCAAGTAGTGAACCGGAAGAAGGAAGTAGGTACTAGTAGTACTACGTAACAACGTGCAGTAACAAAATTCCTTTATGCGCATCTTGTCTACGTGTCATGCAAGAAAATAGAGATAAGTACAAGTGAGACTCAGGAACGGTCATACACGTAGGGGGAGTACGTGTATGGGCCACTAAGGAGCAGTCAAATCACATAGTAAGTTAGCCGGAAGAAGCAACGATCATTTCACTCTTCAATGACAGGTACACAATATAAAATGGTTGATATGGAGAGAAAAAGAAAACTACTATATATACACTAGTAGGAGCGTAAGCTACATGCCTGCTTGCTTGGGTTGCTCTCTTCACAAGCATAGAACAACGGTTGCCACACTGCTGGTTAGAGATCCGGCCTGATCCCGCCGCTAGGGGAAAGGAACGATGTTCTGCGTAGACGCCGTCGACATCGGCGAGGGTGAAAACCCACAGTCGGCGCATCCCAATCAGGGGTCCCCGTGGTATGGGCTGATGCCGCCTCCCAACCGCCCTTCTAGCTACAACCCAACGTCCCAGGTACATCTTCCTTTTGGAGCCGGCTTGCTCCACTGCCGCAGCTCCCCATGTAGCTCCATCTCCATGTCGTTCTTTCTCTACTTCTACCGGCTTCTATTTGTGATAAGTTTATGTCTCATGAACTAGTGCCAGTACTATTATTCTAATCACAATTCTTCAATATCTTTCCCATCAGGGATGCTCAGCTCGATTTTAGTGGAACTGCACAAAAGCATCGTATGATCCGAGGGTGAGCCCTCTTTCCTTCGACAGGTTCTACCTAGCGAGGAAATTAAATCATGTTTAGGGTTTAGGGTTTAAGTCGTAGTGACCCCATCAGTAGTTTTTCTTTTGTACACACTCTGACAACTTTTGTCTTCACTTGTGAAGTAAATATTGGCTATGATCTGTGAATCATTGAGATGCATCAGCATGCGTGTTAGTTTTCCTTTGTATTTGATGGAATGTTGTAATGGGGCAACCTTGGAGTAGGAATGAAAATGGAGTGGAAAGTTTTCGTTTTTCCGGAGAAAAAATGGAAACGGAGAGAAGCCAACGTTCGTTTCGTTGGATCGCGCCATCGAGCAAAACCAACGTTTAAATCACGTCTGTCGCGTTTGTGTCTCACCCTCCTCCACGACTCCACTCCACACGGTCGCTCGGCATGCCACTCACCGCAAACCGAGTATACGATAACTTTTCTGCCTGCTTGTCAATGGATTGCGCCATGGAGTACTAGCAATACTGGAAGAGATTGACGAGTTGGGGGAGGACAGCTAGCTGTAGCATGGACTCCTAAGAAATTCTTAAATGCATGTTGTGGCCGGCTATTGCGACCTTTGAATGCGGAGTAGTCGCGTGCAACGGGAAGCGTTACGGGTGACGCTCTCTCGGCCAGTGTGCCGCTTCAATGCCAGCGCCAGTGGAGAGGTCGCGTCCGCTCTGGCCGGACATGAATGCGGCACTGACCATTTCACGTGGGAAGCAGGCGCGGGTGATGAAGAGGGTTTGGGTTGGTCAGGAGCGGGAGTGGTGGCGGTCCGGTCGCCCGCAAACAAGAGATGTTGTATGTTAATATTGTTGCGTATATAATTAACAACGTAAATAATGTGCCAGTTGGACAAATATGATTGGAGATGGAAATGGAATTTTACGTAAACACGAACATGCTTGTCTATGTCTATTTGTGTGTGCGCGACGACTCTCGCGACCTCGAAGCGGGGGCGTGTTTTTGATTGAATGCTATGGAGAGATTTTTTTTACTCGATTGTATATATAGCCTCTTGTTTGATAGGGTTTCTCGCGTCTTGCTCTCTCACCCTCTCCATATCAAAATAAGATGATAGTGTACACTCTATCTCTCTCCTCACCGGTGGTCATAGATCCGACCAAATTCCGTCCGCTGTGGGAGGTGAGGAGGTGCAGCGTTGACCTTGTCGCCACCGGCGATCGAGGAAACGGATGCGCACCATCCTCTCGGAGCCGGCGCTGGCACGGACAAAGGTCCTCCGCACCCTTGTTCGCTGCCATCGTGTGGGCAGATCTAGGCCGCCCGCCTAAGCGACATCTCGCCCACCTGTGGTATAACTTCTTGTACTGGTCTAGCTCCCCAGGTCGCTGCATGCGGGTTTTCTTCTACGCAACTACTCCCCAGCTCGCCATGTACAGTAGCTAGGGTTCGTTGGCTGGTCCAACATCGCCTACTATTATAGAGGAAATGCCACTCAAAAAGTTGTCCTGGTTTATGCCTCGGTGGAGGTATACATGTTGTTTCGATAAAAAGTACATTGTGGTTGTGCGGTCATTGTTCATATGCTCCTATTGCTGCTGCTAATCTAATACTATCACTAGTTAAATGAAGAAATGCTTTTTTTCTCGGGTATCCTAGTTTAGTTCCCATCAACATAATCATGATGCTTCTGTTTGTTGGTTCACTTTTTATTAATTCTTATTGACAATTGAGATGTCATTGTTAATCTTGTACCACTGCCAAAACAAAGTAACAACACTATATCCCTTTTTTATATTTTTGCAAACAACGATGTGTATCTCCATACCTGGGCATGTCTTCCTCAATTTTAGTGGAACTGCAAAAAATTGGATGGCCATTGTTGGTCCGCCTCACTATCCTCTGCCATGTGGTCCTTCCTCGAGCTTGATTACTAAGAAGAAACAGACCACAGTGAGGATTTGTCGAACTTCATAGGTGCCTTACCCAAACTTGATGCCAAATGGATGATGCATCACCATGATGACCTATAGATGCTCATGGTTGCACCTCATGGTTGCATCAGCTGGTGGAGCTGATTGATTTTCAATGAAAAACAAGCTGTCTTCCATCAGTGGTCTTTGCTTGTTGCCCACAAAGATGATATCCTTCATCAGTTCACCTTGGTTGCGTTGGAGACACATTCGTCTTTCACGTTGGTGCAATTTTATCACACAATTGGCTATGAACCAAATGTTTCCTCGAAGAAGGATTGACGTTGGTACTAAGAGAATAAGTTTTGTATTGATTTCTAAGCCTTCTCACAACTTTGTCATCAGCTCCCCTGTAATTTTATTTGTCCAGCTATTAACTAAATATGTTGTTAGACTTTGATTAAAAAATGGTGTGGACTAACAACCCAGATCGACGTAGTAGCCCTCCATTTCGACTGTCCATAATAGATTTGATTGAAGTCAAACTTTGTAAAGTTTGACCAACTTTAGGCCGAACACAACATACCATAATTATTGAGAGAGGGAAAACTATACATACTCTCGGACCTTTCCAATAATTGAAATTAAAATTCTTTATTTGTACACACTCTCACACGTTTCCGATAATTTGGCACATGTGTGGTTGTTCACTTGATAGAGGGTAGTGTACCACACATGAAGGACAGGAAGCGCGACCAGGACGCGTGGATCGTTAGTTCATCATAAGTAGTAGTTTTCTTCACTTGTACGTTAAATAAAGAGTTTTGTTTCATACTTACACAATTTAAAATGATTGTTATGGAGATAATAAGAAAGCCACTCCACTATATGTTAGTAGTATACACGAGTACTATATGGACGCAGCTTGATTGACTTAGTGCACCTGCCTTTGGGTGTATGACAGGTGGGCCCAACTTGTGGTTGAGCCACCTGTCATAAGCCAAACGTAGGTGCAGTTAAGGCACCGGAGCTCAGTCCGTACTATATATGTAGTACTATATAAGCTGGAGCCTCAGCGCTTGTTCGCTAGGGTTTGCCCTCTCCACACTCTCGTCGCACTACATATATATACACGCTGGAGGCTTAGTGTTCCTTTGCTAGGGTTTGCTATATTCACAGTCTCTCACCCTCTTTACCAGATCTAAACAAGATTATGTTGTCCTCTGTCTCTCTCTCCCCCCTCACAGCTAGTGAAGGTACCGTCCGGATCCCGTTGCACCGGGAAGGGGAGGAAGTGCAGCATTCACTCTATCGCCTTCGGCGAGGGAGGCAATCCACTGCCAGTTGTGCTATTCTCTTTCACCCAGCGCCTGTGTGGGAGGCCACCAACCCCATCTTCCTCATTGTCGTACGTAGTGTGGGCAGATCCAGCCTCCCGCCGCACGTCTAGCCACATCCCGACGACCCTAAGGTATAACACTCTTTGAAAACGTCATTGCTCTAGCTGCATGCAGATCTTTTTCGATTCTATAGTCGAATCTAGGTCTTGGTTCAAAGAGGAAAGAAGGGTGCGGTGGGGTGGAGCATGACTCTAGGACGTGGTTCTATGAGGAAAGGAGGGAGGGAAAGTAGTATAGACTGGCTATCCAGCCACTTTGTTCGTCGAAAGGGGAAAAAGGGGGTAACCCAGTACACGCATCTGTAAGGAGCCGATCTCTTTGTTGAAAAAGGAAAGAAACTAGAGGGTCGGTAGTTTGTGCAAGACTAGATTTGCTTCCCTCACATAGGAAAAAGGTTCAAAGAGAACAAATATGGGACCAATGCAGATATACTACTTGGCAACATACTCTGCATCACCCATTTATATGTGTGGACGCACATGGTGCTGGCATGTCCCATGTCCCATACAACTTTTTTGCTGTTGTTAATCTAAGAATGCCGCTGGAAAAGTGAAGCAATGCCACTGTTAAAAGTAAATTACATTTTTAACGAATGTTGTTTTAAGAGAATGTCTCTGTTAATATGAATCAATGCAACCGTTTTAGAAATGCTACTGTCCTACTTTGTTTTCCATCAAGATATAGTTAGATGCTTCTTTTTGTCGCCGTTTGTTTCATCCTCCTTTATTGGCCAGTATTTGTTTCCTTTTTTGCCTCTGTTAAAATAGGGATATCTATTTAACTTGTTGCTATAGCGAATTTAAATGTCACACCGGCAACTTTGCTTGATTTCAGTGCAACTGCACAAAACGAGATTGGATTTCCTATTCGTGTTGGTAGATTCGTATTTTATCTTGTCTCATGAACGGTCAATACAGGCCTTCATCCACATGATTGTGCAGTGTGCTTTGAGATGTTGTGCTGCTTGTATTGGTACTGTTTTAAAAAAAATTGAATTGAAGCTATTGAATTGCTCTCTTTTCCCATTAAGTAGTGAACAAAAATGGGACTAACCCAGACATGATGCTTGTTGCTTTGTTACAACAAACCCTGCATCACCCCCTTTATAAGTAGATGGAAGCACATGGCGTTGTTGCACCCACTCTCCCCAGGAACTGTTTATGCTTTTTGTTAATGTAATGACGCTTGTAAATTTAAGCAATGACACTCTCAGAATTAACTACTGAATCTTAGTTCAAAACTGCAACACTTGTTAGGGATCGGCGGGATTACCATTTTTGTGGCTGCATGTTTCATCCTCCTTTATTGGCCAGTAAGTGATTCCTTATTTGCCTCCGTTAAAACAGGGATATATATTCAACTTGTTGCTATTACGATATTTTGCTTCGCTACGCGAAGCACTTTTGTTTTAAGAGTGTTTCAGTTCAACTTGAATGTCACACCAGCGATTTTGCTTAATTTTGGTGGAACTGCACAAAAGGAGACCGGATTTCCATATATGTATTGAGATCTCTTTCAGGTCTTCTCGTGAGTTGTTTCAATTCTTGGTCTTGAAAGGTCAGTACCGACTTTCATCCACATGATGATGTAGTGTGCTTTGAGATGTTGTGCTACTTGTATTGGTACTGTTTTGGGTAAATGTTGAATTGAAGCTATTGAACTGCTGTCTTTTACCATTAAGTGAGCAAAATTTGTTCCAACCCAGACATGATGCTTGTTTCTTTGTTACAACAAAACTTTGCATCACCCCCTTTATAAGTAGATGGAAGCACATGGTGTTGTTGCGCCCACTCCCCCTGGAACTGTTTATGCTTTTTGTTAATCTAATGCCACTGGTAAAATTAAGCAATGTCACTCTCAGAATTAACTACTGAATCTTAGTTCAACACTACAACACTTGTTAGGGATCGGCGGGAGTACCATTTCTGTTAGGGATCGGCCGGAGTACATGTGTAAGAAATGTATTGTTCACATAATCTCTCTGTTATTATATATCAGTTACAGTGTTTTACAAATGGTACTATCCTTCTTTGTTGTTCTTTCTACATGTTTAACCAAGGTATTGTTAAGATAATATCTCTGTTAAAATTATTCAGTCGCATTGTTTTAGGAATGGTACTTTTCTGCTTTGTCATTCTTTATACATGTTGAAACAAGTCATTGTTAAGATAATATCTCAGTTAATATGAATGAATCACACTAATTGAGAATTGCTACTCTCCTGCTTTGTTTCCCATTAAGATAAGGTAGATCAGTAGATGTTTTTCTTCTGGGAGTACAAGTCATCAACCGTTATTTCTCAATAATTGTTTCCCTTATACCTATTGTTGCTTACAGGGATATCAAAATTAAAGCTCAGTTTTATTTCAAGTTTGATTTTATTTGAACTGCACAAAAGGAGCCAATGTGTCTATGGAAAACTGATGCATTAGTGGGTCCAGTTGGTCTTACCACTTTGTAGAAAGAAGGAGTCACTGTTTGTGCTACATTACAGAAGGAATGATCAAGAAGCTTTACAGAGTATTAGTAAATGCTGGTGAAATGACTAGTCTGCAGAGAGACTTGGCAACTCAACAACACGTGGAGTGCAAAATTCACTCCACAAGGAAAGGTATGACCAAGTCAGTTGCCGACACATCTGTAACAAGCTAGGTCAGTATCGGCCTTCATCCACATGATTGTGCTTTGCTATGTTGTGCTACTTATATTGTTGTATTGTTTTGAATAAAGGTTTAATTCAATCTATTGTATTGCTATCTTTTCCTGTTAAAGATAATGAAGATGATTATAGTTGTAAGCGTATGTTTAATCAACTAGTACCACTATTATATTCATCACGCGTTTTCTGTATTTATGCAGACAGGGATGTTGAGCTTGATTTCAGTGGATTGGGAGAAAAGGCACTGCCGCTTTATCGCCAGCTCCGACATACTGACCACTTATAGTGGACGGATGCGGCAACAGCCGGGTTGGAAGAAATAAAAACTTTGTTAGCAAACAACCCAATCCTTGCCGCACCAAACATTGGCAAACCAAATGTGCTGTACATATCTGCAACTCACCAGGTGGTGAGCGTTGTGCTCGTCGTCGAACGAGAGGAAGAGGTACAGAAATTCCCACTCCAAAAACCAGTATACTATGTATCGGCAGAACTTACACCATGCAAATCCCGATACCCACACTATCAAAAGATAGTGTATGCGGTCTTCATGGCATCTCAGAAGCTGCGGCACTACTTTCAAGAGTGCTTGATCATGGTGGCTTCCGAAGTACCACTCAATGACATCATAAACAATCGAGACGCCACCGGCCACATTGCCAAATGTGCTATTGAGCTCTTATCATTTGAAATAACATACAAGCCACGCCAAGCTATTAAATCTCAGGTGTTGGCCGACTTTTCCGCCGAATGGACAGAAGCCGAACTCCCTAAATAGTACAATACATACTCCAACTGGGTGATGTACTTCGACAGCTCCAAAATGTTAGCCGGATTAGGGGCTGGTGTCATCCTAACATCCCCTACAAGGGAAACATTCTGTTATGTATTACAAATCATGTATACGGACTCCAATAACACGGCTGAATATGAGGCACTACTGCATGGTCTCCGGATGTCCGTTTCTATGGGCATATGACGCCTCTAGGTGCGTGGGAATTCGAATCTCGCGATTACTCAAATAAATGAATAATTCGACGCAAAAGATCCAAAGATGGCGGCCTACCGCAACGCCGTACTCAAAATATCAGCTCGGTTTGAGGGGCTCGAGTTTCATCATGTGGCTCGAGACAGTAATCAAGCAGCGAACATCCTTGCTCGAATGGGCGCTAAACGCGACCCTGTTCTCCCTAACACCTTTGTGGAAAGGCTTTTCAAGCCATCTGTGGAATGGCCTGACGAGAGCGGAAATGACAGTCCGGCGCCGATCACGCCCCCGGATGCCGAACACAATTTGGATATCATTAGGGGCTCAGGCACCAAACCAACGCCTTCTGCCCATGTAATCATGGCGGTAATTGCCCCATGGACCGAATCCTTCTTAGCCTACCTTAATAGGCAGGAACTACCTGATGACTAGAACAAGGCTCGTTGCATAGTTCAACGTTCTAAGGCATACAAAGTTCACGAAGGAGAACTCTACAAGAAAAGCACTACTGGAGTTGTTCAAAGATGTATTCCGAAGAGGAGGGGCAGCCGCTCTTGGCCAAAATACATGCTGGCCTCGGTGGCCATCATGCTGCATCTCGGGCCCTCGTAAGCAAGGCCTTTCGTATAGGTTTCTTCGGGCCCACGGCCCGAGCACGTGCATGTGCCCTTGTACAACGTTGTGTCGGATGCCAACTTTTTGCCAATCAAAGCCATATGCCGCCCACAGCCCTAAGAACAATCCCTATTATCTAGCCTTTCACGGTCTGGGGGCTAGACATGGTCGGACCCCTTAAAGGGGGAAGCCATAAGAAGAAATATTTACTGGTTATGGTGGATAAATTCACTAAGTAGTCCAAATCGGTAAAAATGGCTGAAGTCGGACTGGTGATAGATTTTATATCTGGTGTCGTACACCGCTATGGTGTCCCGCATAGCATTATTACTGACAACGGCTCTAACTTCACAGCCGATGAGGTGAAAAAGTGGTGTGCTAACCTGTGCATCAAGCTCGACTACGCCTCCATATATCACCCTCAAAAAAACGGTCAGGTCGAACGGGTTAATGGCCTGATAATGAGCGGCATCAAACCCAGACTAGTGTGATCCCTAAAGGAGTCGGATAAACACCGGGTGGAGGGACTCGACTCCATACTCTGGGGGCTGCGGACCACGCCCAACCACACGATCGGATACACACCATTCTTCATGGTGTACGGCGCAGAGGCTGTCTTGCCCTGCAACATTATTCAAGACTCACCTCGAGTGCGCATGTATGAAGAGAGAGAGGCCGAGCTCGATCGGCAAGACGACTAAGATGGCCTGGAGGAGGAGCGCGATGTCGCAAAAGCCCGTTCCGCATTCTATCAACAACAATCTCGAAGATACCAAATCAAAGAAGTGCGGGCAAAGACTTATAATGTCCCTGAGCTCGTTTTACGCCTCCTAGAGAAGAAAAAGGACAAACTTAAACAAAATGGGAAGCTTCCTTCATTATAGATGAAGTTCTCACTGGAGGCGCCTACCGCCTTCGCAATGCATCGGATAATCGCTTAGAGCCGAACCCTTGAAATGCTGCCCGACTCTGAAGATTTTACGCATAAGTTCGGCCATGCTTCGTATTCGTTCTTTTATCTCCTTTTAAAAATTTTTTCCTCTTTCCATTTTATACGTTTCCCATGGTGTGTTCGGATAAGCCGAACACTTGAGGGGAACAAATTCTTAAATTACACACCCCACCATGACAGCGGGCTTCTGTAAGTAGAAGCTTATTATTATACCAAGCCTAGAGCTCACAATATATGTGTCGTTTGCGGATATACTTCCTTTTTGCCAATATATGCACCTCTATGACTTAAGTTTTTGCCAAGCTGGGTAGCCTTGCTGCTGTGCTTATGCCCTATGTTCCCGATTGTTGGGCTACTGATAGAGGCAAAGGTGTCCCGTCTTTCGATGAGATGATGGATGTCACTTAGGTGGAAATCACTTTGACGATCCGACTACGAACGTGCGAGGACGTCGCGCCTTAGCAATCGCTAAACCAACTCTGAGAGATTATTGACCACGCAGGAGCACGATCAACCTGACCACGAGGGTCTGTTTCCTGCGAGCAAACGAAGAACAAGAAAGAAACTGAGATTGCAATCTGGATATTGCGAATATAAGATGAAAGCTTTATTGATCAAGGTGGGGTTCTGAGACGTCTTTGTCTGGTCGTTGAACACAAACGAAGTACGCGAAGTTGCGGCTATGGCGAACTTTAATCTAAACAAAACCCAAAGTCTAAACGGTGCCCTAAGGGCTGTATATATGGAGGAAGAGGGGGGAATTTCGTGGCCCTTGGTGTAGGGGTCCGAAATCAATCCTATCTCTTGTTTCCCCACACATACGGACTCTAAAAATAGCCTATACTTATGTATTTCGAAATTACATGGGCCTGGCCTAATAATAAGGTGACGCAGCACCTAGAATAGCCTCGGGACAAAATTTACGAAGTGGCATCTTGTATATTTCGTCCAAGGCTTCATGCACCCATTATGGTGGCTTCAAAGTCCTGAAATCATCACTTGTAACTCCGTTCTTGTTCCCCTTGCGCATGCCATCATCTCCATGCTTGTTTGTGCTCCAATGTCCATCCTTCTCCAAGCTAGGACCTTCATTTGTAAGCAAAACAAATGTATCCAATTTAGGCAGCATCATATTCTCATGAACATTAGAATCATTACCAAGAAACGAAAGTACTTGATAATTTAATTGGTGGGCGCGTGCTCTAGTAATTGGTCCAGTATATGTAGCAGTAGGGGCTGTGGGTGTAACAATGGTATTGATGTCCTCATCAGCTATGGCATAAATGGAGCATCTTGATTGTTACAACCAGGTTATCTGGACATGTACCTCAGACGGGTGAAGCCGATAGCTAGAGTTCTTAAAGGAATAATTGGTCGGCACTAAAACGACAGATTGTTGCCGTATTGCAACCATTTTGAACACTGTGAGACAGTTTTTCCGCATTACGAAGCACACAACCCGGCACGTGTAATCATAATATGCCGACCCAAGGAAATGAACCCTTAACGGAACTATTTTCCTTGGAGATGTTTCTTGCATACGTAATATAACATACATCCTGAACTTCAATTTTTTGTTTGTTCAAGCACAATGACTGGGTTGCCTAGTTTTCGGATAGATACTTCCTTTTGTCTTAAGTATCCGGAAACACTCCACCATTTTGGTCTGGAGGTTAAAGCCGAAATCCTGCGATGACAAAATCATTTCACATGTTCGGATCTACCCAAAGGTTGATCATAAATGTAAATTGACACATTAAGTCAAA
This sequence comes from Triticum aestivum, assembly GCF_018294505.1. Taxonomy (NCBI): domain Eukaryota; kingdom Viridiplantae; phylum Streptophyta; class Magnoliopsida; order Poales; family Poaceae; genus Triticum; species Triticum aestivum. Next base: position 205,003,755 of record NC_057807.1, on the reverse strand, counting down.
AACCTATTCCATCTCTATTCCGTCTATAAGGCTGCCTAATCTACAGTCTTCCTGCGAATATTTCGCAGCGATCATTACTTGATCATACACCAAATTTAAAGGTATTTCCTTCCCATCTGGTCCCTGTTGTCCTACTCGGGCTATATGATTCGGGTCTAGTTTAGTGAAGCGTGTCTTCACCATGGCCCAGGCTTCTCGTGCACCTTCACGGTAGGCAGACGTCTTCCATAGCTCGAATCGGCGCTGGGCACCTTGAACAGGTTTGCCAGGCCCTCCATACTTTCTGGAGGGGTATCAAATGGCCATAACGCCTTCAGCATACGCCTCACGGCTTTCCTGGCCCGAGCATGCACGGCGGACAACTCCTTTAGCATGTCGCCTTGAAATCCGGATACTGCCTCTTCTGACCGACCAGTTAACAAACCTGCCACAACAAGGTCATGGTATTCTGCATTATGGAATAAACATGAGCACCTATGGTGGTTCTGAAAAAGAGGGGAAGACATACCGAACATGCCGCCCTTCAGCTTTTCATTTTCCTTCTGAGTGGCCAATAGTTGAGCCTTCAAGCTCTCTATCTCTTTGGACTATTTGTGCTTTTCCTCTGCAAGCTTTTTCTTCCTAGATGCGCCCATCGCGGTCTGTTTTAATTCCGCTAGTTTGGCGGTGACCGCATTCAGTTGCGTCTGGGCTAGCACAATGTTCTTTTCTTTCAAAACCTGCAAAAATTATCGATCCGTACATCGGTTTGCTTCACCGCTTTAAGTCTCGGGGGCTTCTGGCATATGACTATACAGATTGCATCAAGATTTTCCTCTATATCCTTCGAGAATAGCTGAATGAGTCTGGCAAGTCCGTCTCAAGCGGCTCGGAAATATGCATCAACCGAACTCAGTGCGGCAAACTCTTGTTCAGAAAAGGACGGAGCATGCATAGCCTCCTTTAATCGATGGTGATTCATCACGCTCTCCACTTCAGAATTCCTGACTAATACGTCATCCGAATCCTCTTGAGGAGGCGGAACGGGCATTGCGTCGGCTCGCGTCCTAGTTGACGAGTCCGGCACCGGATTAGTGGACATTTGGCTAATCAGGCGTTTTCCCACCTCTGTCGCGTACTCCTCCTGATGTCAATGATAAAAAAGGGAGCCTTTTAATAATCCAGACTCATGCCTAGGCATGCATTAAGGCATAAGTACCTCTTGCAAGCCTATCAGTTCTCTGTAGTGCACCCTGTCCCTTTTTGTTTCGAACGACGGCCTTGTGTAGGGGCCTCCCTTGAGGAGATATGGTCCCTAGAGTGTCGATCCTGTTAAAATCTGGATCAGTACAACGGGTAAGGATGTGGATAAGGATCTCCTTTTAAGAAGCCTCCAGATACTCCCGATGTAGAAGGGATAAAGGCGAGGGTAGTCGGCGGTGATAGCCACTTCTGAACCATCAAGGCTCGCCTGATAAAATACCCCATCGCCGAACACTATATATGTTCGGATCCTCGCAAAAGCCAGAATCTTCATCACGACTATGATCCTCTGGCTGGGGAGCAGGACAGTGGATGTCCTTGGTCATCTTCCTCCATGGCTGTTTGAAAGCGACAAAGGGCGAATTGGATTAGTGTGTGTAAACGCAATAAAATAAGCACAGACTATCGAAATTTTACCCATTCGACAGGGGTGTACATGGAATAACCCTCTAGACAGTTTAACCGGAGAAAATCTTCTTTTTCACCCTTATACAGCTCGGCCAACATTGTGGCCAGTTCGACTGGGGTATCTGGACCCTTCCGTCTGTAAAGGGATGCGTCATCTTCTCTGTTGTAACACCATAAGGAAGTTACTCTGGATTGGAGAGGCTGAACTGTAACGCCCCGGATGTAACTTTCCATAATTGTAACTCAAACTCTTGCCATTTTGGCTATGTGTTATATTATTTCCTTCGTGGCTGGGTTTTTGTCTTTTGTTTTGCATTTTGTTCATGTCATGCATTTCATCTCATAGCATCATGCGCATTGCATCTGCATGTTTTCATAAAGCTTGCATCCGTTCGTAGTTGCCGTGTTCCCCGCTTGCCTTCGTTATCCCTTTCGAGACCAACTCTTCATTTGTTGTCCGACCATTTGAACCTCTCTCACACCCCTCGCGTGCGTCCGAAACCTGCTCCGAACCCGAACCGGGCTGTCGTGACCGATGAGTCCAGATCATCCCCAGACATCTATAAAACATCTCTGTTTTCTTATTTGGACTTCCCAAGCCTGTTTTATTCTGGTCCGTTCGATCGCGATCGGAGGATCCAAATCATCCCCCTTTCGTATATATATAGTCCAACCCTAGGCCTAACCTGTCCAATCCATCCAGTCTTCCCCGCCGCCGCCACTCTCTTCATCGGGATACAACCCACGGTCAGCTCCTCATTTTCTCCACCAGGCCAATCACCTCGCTCCGACCATCTCCCTTGATTTCCGCCGCCACCCAAATCCCAGAGCTTCCTCCACCAACCAAGCCTCCACCTCTCCAGCAGTGCCAACAACCAGCCTCTTCCCTGAGTACCCCGCTCCCGTGCGTGTCCAGCACCAAGGAGAGGAGCTCCTCCAGCCCCTCGACTCCAGCACCCGAACCCCGCCGTCCTCGTCTGTCGGGCGAGGGGTCATCGTCGTGCCAGGACCTCCCCGTCGATCATCTTCTCCCACTCCCCCTGCCCCTCCTTGTGGCCTAACCTCTTGCCGCTAACAGGAACTTTCATGGCCGTTTCGACCCCCTGCTGCCTCGAGGGCCTGCGCAGGACCTCGCCGGACCACCAAGCGTCAACCTCCCGAGGTTCCCCGTGCCCCGTGCCTTCCCTTTCTTCTCTGTCCTCCTCCTGCAGTTCTTCTTCCCCGGCTCTCAACCCCATGCTCTCTGCTTCTCTGTAGGGCCCCAGAAGACGCCATGGATGCCCATGCTCTGCCCCGAGTCAACCCTCGCCGTCGTTTCGCACCAGATACAGCCGGGGCCGCCGAATCTTGCCGTCTTCGCCCTCCGTCCTTCACCGCCGCACCGGAGATCCCCGACGCCGCTGCTTTGCTTCTTCTCCCCGTCGAGCAGAGGACCGCGCCCTGCTTCCCTGCATCGATCGCGTTGACCGCGTCGCCAAGGCCGCGCCAGGCCTGCGAGGCCTCTTCCACCGGCTGGGCCTCAACCCACTAGGTGAGGCCACCTCCAGTGCCCGCACCCTGTGCACTTTTGGGCCTACCAGTTTCGGCCAGTTGCATTTTTTTCCTGCCTCCGCGAATTTGCTAATTAATCGGATAGCTGCAGTTTTTACAGAAAAACCCATGAAGTTCATGCATTAATAACTTCATAACCATGCATCGGAATTAAACAAACTCTACATGTAAAATGCTTAGAATTTCATCTAGTTTAATAATTTGCAACTCTCATTCATGTTTAAAATGTTTAACTTGTTGTTAGTTTAATTTTGCATAAATGCCATGCTAAAATGATTTTTTTCATAACTAAATAACCGTAGCTGCAATTTTAATAAACTTTATATGTAAATGGGGTGGAAAAATGCATAGATTGACGGGGTGCACTTTGTTTTATTGTTTCACAACATTAAAATATGGTTTAGGGCAGAACAGTTCCAAATTCGAAATATGGACATGAGGATTTTTCGGAATTGTTGTTTGTTGTTTTCGGCCTCATTTAAACTTGCCTAAATAGTTAGTTTACTTATGTTTCACCTCTTGCCATGTTTAACAACATTTCATGTTGATGTGTACTTAAACGAGAGCGAACTAAATAACTTGAATGTTGTGGTGTTTCGTCAATATGCAACTTGTTGCATATTGAGCTCCACTTAATTTGTAGTATTGTTTGTGCACTTTGCCATGCCATGCCTATTTAAACCGGACATGCATCATACTTGGTTGTGCATCGTGCCATGCTTATGTGATGGTTGTTTACCATGTTGTTTGCTTCTTTCTGGTTTGCATCTCTCGGTAGCTTTGGTTTCATTCCGAAATTGTGAGGATTTGTTCATCTACGTTCGTTTGTCTTATTCATGGTTTCAGTCTTCTTCCTTGCGGGATCTCAGGCAATATGACCATTACCCTCGATATCACTTCTATCTTTGCTTGCTAGTTTCTTCGTTCTATCGCTATGCTGTGCTACCTATCACTTGTTTACCATGCCTCCCATATTGCCATGTCAGCCTCTAACCTTTTCACCCTTCCTAGCAAACCGTTGTTTGGCTATGTTACCGCTTTGCTCAGCCCCTCTTATAGCGTTGTTAGTTGCAGGTGAAGTTGAAGATAGATCCATGATGGACATGATTGTGTTGGGATATCACGATATCTCTTATTTAATTAATGCATCTATATACTTGGTAAAGGGTGGAAGGCTCGGCCTTATGCCTGGTGTTCTGTTCCACTCTTGCCGCCCTAGATTCTGTCATACTGGTGTTATGTTCCATGATTTTGCGTTCCTTACGCAATTGGGTGATTTATGGGACCCCCTTGACAATTCGCTTTGAATAAAACTCCTCCAGCAAGGCCCAACCTTGGTTTTAACATTTGCCACCTAAGCCTTTTTCCATTGGGTTCTGCAGATTCAAGGGTTATCTTTATTTCCGCCCCCCCCCCCCAGGCCGGTGCTTCTCTAAGTGTTGGTCTGAACTAGAGCCACTTCCAGCGCCACCTCTGGGAAACTTGAGGATTGGTTTTAGTTGTACGTAGTGTTCGTGCAGCTCCTATCGGGATTTGTCGGCACATCGGGCGGCTTTGCTGGTCTTGTTTTACCATTGTTGAAATGTCTTGTAACCAGGATTCCGAGGCTGACTGGGTCTTCCCGGGAGAAGGAATATCCTTCGCTGATCGTGAGAGCTTGTGATGGGCTAAGTTGGGACACCCCTGCAGGGTATAAATTTTCGAGAGCCGTGCCCGCGATTATGTAGCAGATGGGAATTTGTTAATATCCAGTGTGTAGCCGTGATGGTCTCTTTTCGGTGGAGTCCGGGAAGTGAACACGGTCTTTGTGTTATGATTGTGTGTAAGTAGTTTCAGGATGACTTCTTGATCACTTCTAGCTTCTCGACCGTTCCGTTGCTTCTCTTCTCTCTCTTATTTGCATATGTTACCCACCATATTTGCTTAGTGCTTGCTGCAACTCCACCTCATTACAACATCCTACCCATAAGCTTAAATAGTCTTGATCTCATGGGTTTTGAGATTGCCGAGTCCTCGTGACTCACCATATACTATCACAACAGTTGCAGGTGCCGATGATACCAGTGCATGTGATGCAACCGAGCTCAGATGGGAGCTCAACGAAGATCTTGGTTGTTGCTATGTTTCGTTTCATGTTGATCAGTAGTGGAGGCCAGTTGGGACGATCGGGGATCTAGCAGTTGGGTTATCTTCTTTTGGCTTCGTCCGTAGTCAGACTATGTGTGTGCTCTGAATGATGTATGAATTATATGTTCATTGTGTGAAGTGGTGATTGTAAGCCAACTCTTTATCCCTTTCTGGTTCATTACATGGGATTGTATGAAGATGACCCTTCTTGCGACAAAACCACAATGCGGTTATGCCTCTAAGTCGTGCTTCGACACGTGGGAGATATAGCCGCATCGTGGGTGTTACATGAACGCACCTCTTTATTGCAATCGCCATGACCTCAACTATCAAGAGTTTGATATGCGCAACCTGACCTTGCTGACCAACCTCTTTATCTCCACACTGTCCTCTTCCTTGGGACTTCGGGGGCGCCAGTTGAGGCGCTTCTTTAAAGGAGCACTGGAAAATTCAGGGAGGCCGCGCCTAACTGGATCTGGCAGCGGAACATCGTCCATATAGAACCATTCCAAAGACCATTGCGGGTATACCTCTTTAATTGCTCCTACAAGGTATCCGGATCCATCTATCCAGATCCGTCTACCTCCTTGGTGGCGGGGAAAGAGGAAAAAGAATTTCCTCCAAAATTTAAAATGGGCCTCGATGCCTATGAATAGCTCGTAGAGGGCAACAAAACCTGAGATGTGCAGAATCGAACCTGGGGTGCGGTTGTGTAGTTGGATGCCATAAAATTCGATTAACCCCCGGAGAAATGGACGGATTGGAAATCTTAGGCCCCGCAATAGGAATGGGTTGAAGCACACCCTCACTTCCTTATTTGGGTTGGGGAAGTTCTTAGCTATCGCGTCGTTGCCTATTGAATATAATCCCGCTTGAACAAAGACTAGATCCGCGAGGGGGAGGTAGCCCTGCGTCTAGATCTGGCTTAGCTGAAGATGAGGCATGGAGCAACTCTGCCAATCGCCCTCTTGAGGGCCATGGGGGGCGAAGAGGAGCCTGGGGCGCTAGCCATGATGGAAGGCTTTGCTCGTGGCCAAACTTGGCCGTTTTCCTTCTCGTAATGTGAGATGGCATTTGGAAATCTATATCTCCTTATATAGATGCCATCCTAGCATGGTGAACAGCTTATTTGCAAAAAAGCATGGACCATTCGTATTCAGCCGGCGTGCGAAAATCGAAGCGTCGACAGGGGGAATCGAAAGACATCGAGGTTACCACCGGATTGTCATTGGTCCGGATTATAGTGAAGAACCCGCCTTGCAATGCCGAAGACATGAGCCGAATACTACATCGTCATTGAAGGCAAGTTTGGGGGCTACTGAGGGAGTCCTGGATTATGGGGTCCTCGGGTGTCCGGGCTTTGTAGCATGGGCCGGAATGACGGGCCATGAAGATGCAAGATAGAAGGCCCTCCCCCATGTCCTCATGGGACTCTCCATTGCGTGGATGGCAAGCTTGACATCCGAACATGTCGTTTCCTTTCCCTGTAAACCGACTAAGGCCCCTCTGGTGTCTATATAAACCGGACGGGTTAGTCCATGGAGGCTATCAGAATTTACATAGGCTAGACATCTAGGGTTTAGCCATTATGATCTTGAGATAGATCAACTCTTGTAACCCCTATACTCATCAAAGTCAATCAAGCAGGAAGTAGGGCATTACCTCCATTAAGAGGGCCCGAACCTGGGTAAACATCTCGTCCCCTTGTCTCCTGTTACCATCGATCTTCAGATGCAAGTTCGGGACTCCTACCCGAGATCGGTCGGTTTTGACACCGACATATGCCCTTTGTGTGAGAAACGTCGATCGTTTTTTCCTATTCCCGTCTTTAGTTCAGAAGTAAAAAATATTTACTCTGTTGAGATGCATAGTCACATGAATGTTGACATATGTAAGGTATTTTAAGAGTTTGTTCTGAATGTTGTCTATGTAATGCCAAGCCTTGTGACTTTGACTGCAAAGTTGAGCTTGGAATGCTGTGGCATGCGGCATCACGAGCTGTTCACCGTTCCTCCTGAGAAAAATGCTTCATATTGTTTGCATGTTGATCTAATGCTTGTGATTTGCATGTTAAGAAGATCATCCTCTTCTATTGTTTCTGTGCTTAACAAGTTCATTGTCTTATGTTACTTTCATAGCCTATACGACAACTTGAGTAGGTTAGAGGTGAAACCATATGATCTTCCGACCAACTCATCATCTTAGGCCGTGATTTGATCATCGTTTCCCAAACAAAACCGCTTGTAAAACTAACGCTTGTAAATAAAAGCAGATAGTCTTGGGCGAAGCGCTTGGTTGGGTGATTTCGACTAGTAAAATATACAATGGTCTCTCAAATTACACGCGCAACTCGCCAGTTTTCTTTACAGACCTCAGGCCCTCTGTTTCATTACTCTTGTATTTTACACGTTGTTTCCGATGATGAGTAAATTACACTTGTATCTTATTACTGGTTTGAAATAAACCAGAGCTCCCAAGTGCGGCCTTACCGTTTCATGTCGTCTCAATCTCTCGAAGGTGCTCATAGGTGTCCGATGATCCTGGCTTCCTGAATGAGCAGCGGGAGCTGTATCAGACCATCGGTAGGGCCCGCTAGGCCCTCTCCATCGTCCTTCGAGTTGTTGTGCTCGTCGTGGCGCCGAGCATTGTCAACATGGTCAACGAACATGAGGATTCAGGAGATGACTCTTTTTTGACTGGATGACAGTAGGGACCCACTAGGGCCATAGTCGTACGAACGCAAGTTCCTCCTTATTATATACAACTATAATTTTTTTGCTTCCTCCTTGTTTCCTGACATCATGGTCCCACAGCATCATCAACCTATATAGTCAATAAATGAGAGAATTGCACAAGGAGCAGCCGACAGTTGGGACCCAGCAGCTCGAGCAGAATTTGTTTTTTGGGTGTAAGCGGAGTTTTTATTGAGTGATGTTTTTGTTGTTGTTCAGGGGAGCAGGGTATCAACTGGGCGGGCTGTGGCCCATCTAGCCCAGGCTATTATTTTATGTCGACCAAATATCCAGCCCAGATTTTTTTTCAAGGTGAAAATGGCTAGCACAGCTATACTTTTGTTGTGGAATACCCAACCTAGGTCAACTTGTTATTCTCTGCCCCGCTAGGATTTGGAGTTATCCATCTTTGGCCTGTGGTTTGAGAGCACGTCTGGTTTGAGAGCACGTCAACAATTAAGAGTAAGGCATTGGCAGAGTTTACTGCAGAATGGATGCCAACCCCTTATGAGGAAGTGCTGGAAACAGTTATCCCCGGCAAGGAAGCGCCCCAAGAATGGATCGTGTATTTCGATGGTGCCTTTTCCCTACAAGGTGCAAGGGCTGGCGTGCTTCTCGTTGCCGCCTTCGGGAGAACTTGAAGTATGTCGTCCAGATGCTCTTTGCCTGGGAAGAGGTGACCAACAATAAAGGAGAATATGAAGGGCTCCTTGCCGGGCTTAGGATTGCTTCAGAATTGGGAATCAAGAAGCTAATCGTTCGAGGGGATTCACAACTTGTGGTGAGACAAGTCAACAAGGATTACCAAAGTCCATTGATGGAGGCATCCGCTAAGGAAGTGAGAAGATTGGAGGAGTGCTTTGACGGATTGCAAACAGAGCACGTACCCCGTGCAGAAAATAGCATAGCTGATGATCTGTCAAAGTGTGCTGCACAGAAGCTTCGTGTGGAACCAGGAACTTTTGTTCTCCATCTTAATCAGCCCTCGGTATCTGCAGCAACAATTGCCCGGAAATGGAGAAATATGGACTCCGGTAAGCCTCTCCCGGTAGAGCTTCCTGGGGCTCCTAGCAGGGACCCTGCCCGAAACAACTCCTCATCACTTGCCGGACCGCGCCCTCCAGCCGGGCCTATGGTCCCCGTGAACAAGGAACGTGCCCCCACTATGGAGGAGGTGCCGCTAGTCCTTGTTGCCGAGCCCCAGGCTCCAACTTGGGCATGGCACATTGTCCATTTCCTCCAAACTGGAGAACTTCCCGATGACCAAGATGAAGCTGAAAGAGTAGCCCGGAGGGCTAGTATGTATCAGTTTGTCGATGACACTCTATACAGAAGGAGGCCCAAAGGTGTGAAATTGAAGTGCATCTATAAGGAAGAAGGAAAGGAACTGCTGGCTGAGATACACAAAGGCATGTGTGGCTCCCACATTGGATCAAGGGCATTAGTTGTGTAAGCATTCCGACAAGGATTCTATTGGCCCAAAGCCCTGCAAGATGTGGTTGAGCTAGTCACCAGATGTGAAGCCTGCCAATTCCATTCCAACAACATCCACCTTCCTACTCAATATCTTCAGACAATCCCTTTATCATGGCCATTTTCGATCTGGGGGCTCGATGTCCTCGACCCTTTCCCCTGAGCTGCCGGGGGCTTTGAATTCTTGTTCTTCGCTATTGACAAGTTTACAAAGTAGCCGGAAGTAGCTGCCGTGAGAAAGGTGATTGCTTAGTCAGCTATCAAGTTCATGAAAGAACTGGTGTGTCATTTTGGAGTCCCAGCAAGGATCATTACTGACAACGTAACCGAGTTCATGATCCGCGCCTTCATGAAGTATGTTCATGCCGTCGGAAACAAGATCTCATTTGCCTCCGTTGCACATCCCAGGAGCAATGGGCAAGCTAAGAGGGCGAACACTGAAGTGCTGCGAGGACTCAAGAGAAGAACCTTTGATACGCTGCAGAGGCACGGCAGGCGGTGGATCGATGAGCTGCCGGTAGTTATCTGGTCCCTCAGAATGACACCAAATCGAGCTACCGGGCAGACTCCCTTCTCCCTAGTCTATGGGGCAGAAGCAGTTATCCCCATGGAACTCATTTATGGGTAACCTCGAGTGCTTGCCTACGCTGAAGTAATGCAAGATCAGCACCGGCATGACGACCTTGTGCTACTCGAGGAGAACCATCTCCGGGCTGCTACGCTTGCTGCACTCTATTAGCAAGCCTTGCGTCGCTACCACAGCCGCAGGGTTCATGCCTGGTGTTTTGAGGAAGGCGACCTTGTCCTTAGGCGCGTTCTGTCCGCCAAGGGTATAAACAAGTTAACGCCAAAGTGGGAAGGCCATTACCAGGTAGTTTGAGTCACCAAACCTGGTGTAGTCCGTCTAGAGACCGGAGATGGCATTCAATTGCAAAATTCATGGAATATTGAGCATCTCCATAAGTTCGACCCATAAGGCGCGGCTGTCAGGCCCTTCCCGGCAACCACCCTTTTGTACAGGCCTTGCCTTAGTTGCATGTAACCACTTGTACAAAGCTAGGCGCAGACCCTGAGCAACAATGAAATAAACGAAGCGCTGGGGGCGCCGACCAAGTTGCATGCATGAATGAGCATTTCAAGAGCATTGCATAAGCATCTCATGAGCATTTCACTGAAGGGAGATTTTTCTCTGACTAGGGAGTTAGCATTACTTGTTCCTCAAGTAATGTTACCGTTGCTCCAAAAATCCGACTGTTGTGAACGTGTCGGTTGGCCATTGGCTGGACCTCATGTCCAAAATGGTCATTTCCCATCAGGGAAGGTTGCGCCTATAAATAGACACCCCGCGCCGGCTTTGTCCGGCGGCTGCTCCGTTTGATTCTGAGAAGATTGTCGAGCAACCCCCTTTTGAGAAATTTGAGTTTAAAATCCAATGAGAGAAAACACCCTAGAGCCGAAGAATTAGATAGTGGTTTAGCGTCACTCGAATATAAGTCTAGTACACTCCGCCAATTACTCCTGAGAGTTGTAAACTCTCTAGATGGTTAGGTATCATTTTCTTCCGAGACCTAGAGTGATTGTGGTTCTCGAAGAAGTAGTATGTAAAGGTTCGGAGATCGCCTCAAGTATCTACCACGAGTGATCGACATTGGTTGAGGAACCAATTGTCGAGGAGATTAGGGCGAAGAGAGTGTATCTTCCGTGTTAAGTCACAACCCCTCCAACCAGACGTGGTCCTTGTCCAGAAGGATGAACTGGTCGAACAAATACCCTATCAACATCGAGCATCACTGGGTAACTCTACTATCCATATATACATTCGATCTGTTTTTCTCTCATGTGATTTGTATTGATGCATGTTTCAGTTTCCATTCGGTACTTAGTTTTAGCTCACTGTAGTTTGTTTCTCATTTCCGCTGGTGGGATCCGAGAGTTTTGTGATTTCTGAAGTAATTTTAAAACTCCCATTTACCCCCGTCTGGTAGACATACTTTGTTCCTGCACCTTTTTCTTCACTCCCAAAGAAGGAAAGGTGAACGCATCAATGGTGTTGCTCCTGGCCAAGGGTTGCAACCCCACGACCGATCCTAACTCCCTCTCTGTTCTTCTTTTGGGTTTGTGTTGGTGCAACAAACCCCGGGTCCATTGCCCAGACTGTGCATAGACATGGGAGCAAGATTACAACGCCAAGATCAGACCAAGGTGTAGGAGACCAAGATCTTCAAAGGACCAACATGCAGATCAAGAGTACCAAGACCAAGCCAAAGGAGTAAGAAACCACCAGGAGTAAAACCTGCCTTGCCGGGCAGGCAAGCCTAGCACGGACAGGGTCACCCCCGTAAGAAAACCCCCGAGATGCCCCGGCAGGGCCTACCGGGACTCGCGGAGGCGGAACCACCTCAGCAAACCACCTCACCACGATGCACGTCATCGATCAGTGAGGTGTCGAGCCGCAAAGTGACTAAGTGTCAGCCATTTGCCATGTCAGCCTCTTTCTACAGGAGATACCTACAGACGACACCCGTCCTGCAATGTGTCAAGCGAGCAGGCGCGAAGCTGGCAAGATAGCTCGGCAAGGCTTTCCGGGCAAGCATTTAATGCGCTTTGTCAGCCTGTAGAGTTAGGTATGCACTACAAAAAAATACACTTCCGTGATGATACGTGTTTGTCACAGTAGGTCACATTTTCTGTCATGCATGTACATCCATGACGATTTTATGACAGAATCAAGATAGTCATACCTGTGCTGTCGTAGAAGTGTTTCAGGACATTACCAAAATTATCATCACGGAAGTGTCCACTTCCTTGACGATAAATCATGCGTCACAGAAGTGCTTTTGTTAAGGGTGACCAACACGTGGCATCCACCACGGAACGCCATTAAGCTAACAGGTCTAGTTTTGGATCCGATAACCCGTTAACAGCCCCGACCAATGGGGATTTTCCACGTGTAAAATCATCATTGGCTGTAGGAAACACGTGTGGGCTCACTGTTGGGACAGATGTCATCCACTCATTGGATGGAAGGTGCCTATGATACGTTGACATGTGGCATGGCCCAACAAAGGCCCATTCTTGTGAAAAGGCCAGCCTGTTTGACTTGGTAAAAAGGTGGCGGGCTGGCCCACGGAAAGCCTGTTAATGGCCTGTTCACATATAGCCCATTTACAGCCTGCTAACCAGGGCCCATTACGGCCTATCCGAATTAGGCCCAGTAGCATCATCTAGGTCGTCCAATATGATTCCAACCTGTTTTACTTCCGGCCCATGGGTGGCCCATGACGTCTTTCGTCCCATATGAGGCCCTTTGTAACTCTTGGCCCATTAACGACCCGTGGTGAAACTGGCCCGTAATGAACAATGTATCACTTTATACCCATTAACGGCCCATTATTCCATCGGGCCATTTCCAGCCCAAGTTATCTTTCGGCCTTCTCGGGGCCCATTTTTCTTGGGCTCATTTCCAGCATTCGGTTACTTACGGCCCGTTACTATCATTTTCTGCTTGTGGGCCAAATTCAACCCGTCGTTACAATCGGCCCGTTTGTGGCCTGTTAATATGTTGGGCCCTTTTCATGTAAAAAATCCCGTTGGGCTGTTTTCATAGAGTTATCAAAGACGGCCTATTAACGGCCCGTTATGGTCCACGAATTGTACGTCCCATGATTGGCGAAATGATTATACGCCTAGTAGAACGCCCATGGATCCTACGGCCCGTAGAAGACCAATGGATCCTACGGCCCGTAGAAGGCCAATGGATCGTACGGCCCGTAGAAGGCCCATGGATCGTACGACCCGTAGAAGGCCCAAGGATCCTACGGCCTGAAGAAGGCCCATGGATCCTAAGGCCCGTATAGAAGACCAATGGATCCTACTGCCCGTAGAAGGCCTGTGGATTATATGTCCCGCAGGAGGCCCATGGTTACAACAGTCCATGTGTTGCCATGATTATTTTGGCCTAGTTACCAAAAATAGGCTATCGCGGCCACTAGAAAAACACACAAAAAGAACTGCGGTGACTACAAGCAAACAAGTAAACAAGACAATGAGGAAATAAATAAGCAAGCAATTAATGCTAGCCTATTACCGCCATTACACATATTACATCCACTGGGCATCAAAGTTCGCCACCAGTGCAAATATAGGGAACAAAGCAGCATATTACACTACTGGAATCAGCTACTTTGCCATCTGCCAGCTCTTTGCCGTCTGCTAGCGGACGGCAAAGAAGCTCTTTGCCATCAGCTACCCAAAAGCGGACGGCAAAGAACTAGCTGATGGCAAAGTACTTCTTTGCCATCAGCCAGTTCTTTGCCGTCCGCTAGCGGTCGGCAAAGAAGCTTTGCCGTCGGCTAGCGGACGACAAAGAGGGAGGGGGCCCCACTGACGAGCTGGTTTAGAAAAACTTAACGGCCCCCCCTATTTGCCGTCCGCTAGCAGACGACAAAGAGCAAGTGGGGCGGACGGCAAATGTTTAGGTTACTAATGGCGCCCCACTCCGCCCATCTCTCTTTGTTCGATCTGTCCCCCTCTCCTCCCCGACGACCACCGCCACCCGCCGCCGCCCCCGCCACCCACCGCCGCCCCCTTGCCCCACCCCCTCGCCCCGTCGCCCCACCGTCCCAAGCACTCTCCGCCGCCGCCGCCACCCGCCACCGCCCCCTGGCCCTACCGCCCCTCGCCCTGTCGCCCCCACCACCCGCCACCGCCCCGGCGTCCCGTCGCCCGCGCCGGAGCCAGGTTTGCCGCGGGCCCCCTGCGTCCGCCTTGCCCCCCGTCCCGGAGCTAGGCTCGCCGCCGCTCCTGCGCCCGCGCCGCCCCCGGAGGCAGGCTCGCCCCCGCGCCCCCCGCCCCGGAGCCAGGCTCGCCGCCGCCCCTACGCCCGCGCCGCCCCCTCCATCCTCCATCGAGAGGAGCCAAGGTGAGCATTTTTTTGTTTTTTTCTACTGTTTTTCTGTGCTGTTTAGGTTTAATTAGGTTATTGATAGGTTTAGGTTAGTGGTTGGTTTAGGTTAGTGCTAGATATAGGTTTAGATTATTAGAAGAAGAAGAAAGTTGAAAAAAAGAAGAAGTAGAAGAAGAGGAAAAAGGAAAAAAAAGGAAGAAGAATAAGAAGAAAGTTGAAAAATATAACAATATAGAAGAGGAAAAAGGAGAAGAAGAAAGAAGAAGAAGAAGAAGAAGAAGAAAGAAGAGGAGGAGGAGGAGGAGGAAGAGGACGAGGGAGAAGAAGAAAGAAAAGAAGAAGAAGAAAGAATAAGAAGAAGAAGAAGACCCCGACGCGCCACCCCGACACCCCGACCCCCGACCACCGACACACCCACCCCGACCCCCGACACCCCGACCCCGACCCTCGACACCCCGACACCCCGGCCCGACACCCCGACCACGACCCCGCCCCCGACACCCCGACCCTGACCCCCGACACCCCGACCCCGACCCCGACACGCCACCCCGACACCCCGGCCCGACACCCCGACCCCCGACCCCGACACCCCGACCCCGACCCCCGACACTCCGACCCCGACACGCCACCCCGACACCCCGGCCCGACACCCCGACCCTGACCCCCGGCCCCCGACACCCTGACACCACGCCCCGACCCCGACACGATACCCCGATACCCCGACACCCGACCCCGACACCACACCCCGACAACCTGACCCCCTGACCCCGACCCCCCGACCCCGAAACAGCATCCCGACCCCGACACGGCACCCCGACACCGACAGGACACCCCGACCACCGACACCTCCCGAAAAGGTGTTTTTGGCTTCCAGAGGCCGACGGGGTCATATATTTGTGAATTATTAGTTAGGTCATATATTTTTCGATTTTCTTATGAAAAAGATCATATATAATTGTGTTGATCGTGTAGTTTTAAATATGCAGTTGTTTCATCGCTGCGAGGTTTGGTGTTCGACGACCTCGCCGTGCGTTTGACGAGCTCTGCCCCTTCGTTCGTGGGTGAGCACAAATGACAAGTCCTCCTCCCGCATTAATTATTTGATCTATTCCGATGAAACTTGAAAGCTAGCTATATATGTGTCTTGAATCATCAGTATGCGTAACCAATATGTGTCTCCCGTTCGAAAGCGTCATAGTTATAAATATGCATGCATTTGCATATTTATAATGTTGATTCTTTCGAATTGTCCAACGCTATCCATGGACAGCCCAAGTATGTGTAGATTGGGTTCGTTTTCCCATATGCTTTGCTCCGGATCCGACGCATAAATTTCGTCAGTGCCTCCCCTATTGTTCTCTGGGTACACATCCTCTCTGTTTATTGCAGAGACGTGTATCAATAGAACAGCGGGGAGGTGCTACCGAAATTTTGCGCCTGATCTAGAGCATAGCATGGGAAAATGAACCCAATCTACACATACACGGGTGGGATTAGGACCTATCATTACCTATTAGAGTGTAGGTTGCATGGACGTAATAAAATTGACAAAATAGATAAACTGATGAATATATACATGGTGAATTACATATATAATTGTTGTGTGTCTAGTAGCTCTGAAAGTCAAGATGAGTGACCATGTGTGGATGTATACCGGTCACACTGGTCAGAACAAATGGAGCGCTGAATGGTTCACAAAATCCAAGGGGTTTGTGCAAGCCGCATTTGCAAATGGCCAAAAGAAAACCTGGTGCCCCTGTTTCCGGTGCGGCAATTGGGAAAAGAAGACAGAGGCTGAAATGGGCAAACACCTACAGAAGAGTGGTTTTACGCCCGATTATACGGTGTGGACATTTCATGGTGAGTCTGCCCAACGTGACCGAGCTGAGGTGGATCGTCGTCGCACCGACGAGCATGGTACCAGGATGGAAAACATGGTGCAAGGCTATGATGATGCTCGGGATTCGGACGAGGAGATGGAGGAATCTGCAAAGGCTTTCAATGAAATGTTGGAGTCTTCAAAACGTCCGCTCCACGAGCACACTGAGCTTTGTCAGTTGGATGCCATCTCACAAGTAATGGCTCTGAAGGCTCAGTTCAACTTGGGCAGAGAATGCTATGACGCAATTATGACAATATTTGGACGCTTTCTACCCAAAGGCCATGTAATGCCTGCAAACCTGTACCAGTCGGACAAAATCCTCCGTGCACTGAAGATGCCCTATGAGAAGATACATGCCTGTGAGAAAGGATGTGCCTTATTTAGGCTTGACTATGCGGACTTGAACTATTGTCCCATTTGCAAGTCTTCCAGGTATATTATGGTAGACAACGGTATGGGTGAGAAGACACAGACCAAAATCCCCGTTAGTGTTCTTCGGTATATGCCAATCGTACCAAGACTTCAACGTCCTTTCATGGTCGAAGAGACGGCCAGACAGATGACATGGCACAAAACAGGCAAACGATGGTACACACATCGGATGGTGTTGCGTGGAAAAAGTTTGATGAATTACATGCTGACAAAGCGGCAGATCCGAGGCATCCTCGAGTCGGCATCAGCACGGATGGGTTCAGTGTGTTTGGTATGACGGTAGCCCAATACAGTTGTTGGCCCGTATTTGTCTTTCCACTCAATCTCCCCCCCCCCCGGACAGATTATGCAAAGAAAGAACATTTTCCTGACGTTGATAATTCCAGGACCCAACTATCCGGCCAAAAATATGAGTGTGTACATGCAGCCGCTTAAGGACGAATTGCAAGAAGCCTGGGATAATGGGTTCAAGACATACGACGCCTTTAGCAAACGGAACTTCATAATGCGTGTCTGGTACATGTACTCGACGCATGACTTGCCGGCGTATGCGCTATTCGTTGGCTGGTGTGTGCATGGAAGGTTCCCGTGCCCCACATGCAAGGGAGCTCTTGAGTTTCGTTAGCTTCAGGCCGGTCGCAAGTTTTCTTGCTTCGACATGCATAGACGGTTCCTGGATCCTCGCCATAAGTTCAGGAAAGACAAGAAGAACTTCATCAGGGGTAGAGTTGTCAAAAACTCTGCACCACCTGCATTGACAGGCCAAAAGACCCTGGATCAGTTAAACGCTCTCGAGCCAGATCCACAACGTCCAGGGTACTTCAAGGGGTATAATACTAAGCACATGAGGACTCACAAAACATGCTTATGGGATCTGCCTTACTTCAAAGACCTCCTTTGCCCACACAACATCGACGTGATGCACACTGAGAAGAATATCGCCGAGGCACTTTTTGGTACATTGTTCAGCATAGATGGGAAGTCAAAGGATAATACTAAGGCTAGAGTCGATCTGGAGGCGCTATGTGATAGGCCGTTACAAAACATGAAAGAACCGAAAGGAAAGCAGAACTGGACGAAGCCAAAGGCATGGTTCAATCTTGGAAGGCCAGCTATGAGGGAAATTCTCTTGTGGGTGCAACAGCAGTTGATGTTCCCCGATGGGTATGCAGCGAATCAAAGAGGGGAGCGAATCTTGATAAACTGAAGATATTTGGTCTCAAGAGTCATTATTGGCACATATGGATTGAGCGGGTAATGTCGGTGATGTTGCGTGGCTTCATCCCTGAGGATGAATGGCTAGTACTGGCAAAACTCAGCTATTTCTTCTGTGTTCTTTGAGCGAAAGAACTATTGCCTGGCGTGCTAGAAGAAATGGAAGAGTTGGCGCTGGAGTTGATCTGCAAGTTAGAGAAGATCTTTCCACCAGGCTTCTTTAATCCAATGCAGCATTTGATTTTGCATCTCCCGACCGAGGCAAGATTGGGGGGGCCGTGCAAAATTGTTAGTGCTACCCAACTAAGAGGATGCAGAAGACGCTTCGAGAAAAATGTAAAAATAAACGTAGAATTGAAGCATCGATGGCTGAGGCATTCATCATAGAGGCGGCAAACTTCGTAATAGTGCACTACGAAGCCAAAAATTGTCATTTGCATCGAAGCCTTGGTACAATGCTGACGAGCCTAAAAAGGGTGGATCCAACCTCAGCCTATTCAAAGTGAATCTCGCACCAGCTAGTGTTTCACATCCAGTATCTTTGGATAACGAAGAATGGCGGACCATTTCGTTGTATATCTTCAACAACCTGATAGAAGTGCGGCCGTACATCGAGTAAGTTCTCGGTACATTGTTTCGCAACTTCTATTTCCTTTGAACTACTCTTATTCCTGGATATGCCATATAGTCGATACGTCACCGTATTCTCGTATGGAGCGGAGATCCAAAAGGATTCCATCAAAGAGTATGAGCTTCTCGCAAAGCAAGGAGGTGGCTATCCCGGTTTCATCTCTTGGTTCAAACAAACGGTAATTTCTATTAGACAATTTCACTACATTCGCTAATTTGTGCATAATGCAACAATCCCCTTTCATATTAAACTTGTAGGCTAATTCAGAGTCTATGGACGCTGAATTGAGACAAGTCGCTAATGGTTTTGACTATAAGGTCCGTTCATTTGACAAGTACAACATCAACGGGTATCGCTTTCGTACCTATGGCAAAGAGCTATCTATGGCCGACCGAAAGTCTACAAATTGTTGTGTATCTGCTATCGGCGAAGGAGGTACCGAGTATTATGGGAGAGTTGAAGCAATTTATGAACTTCTGTTCTATGGTGAAAACCCACCGAATGTCGCAGTCTTCAAATGTTATTGGTTTCAGCCGAAGGAGACTAGAAGGACTCATGAACATATAGGGCTAGTTGAAATCAACCAAAGCACTCATTTAGATGTTCCTGATGTCTATATTATGGCTCAACAGGCGACCCAAGTATTCTATCTACCGTGGGCCTGCCAAACTAATCCAAATCTGAAAGGTTGGGATGTCATTTATGAAGTGCCACCACGTGCTAGACTTTCTCCCCCAAAGGAAGAGGATTGTGAACCTCACATTAACCCAGACACATATGAAGGAGAATTCTTCCAAGAGACACGTCTTTCCAAAAAGCGTTTCAAGAACGGCTATACTTCACCCCAAAACATTGAATTTGACAGCGACAATGAATCCGACATCACCCCAGAGGAGGAACAAGAAGAGCCGGAACAAGAAGAGGTTACTGCTGCGGATGACCTATCAATGCTTGACCGATTACGTCAAGGTGGCCTTGCACACGTTGATGCCAATGAACCCTGTGAGCCCATCATTGATTATAGTGATGATGATGATTATGCATTTATTGATGATACTGATCGAGATTATTAGTAGTGTCAGGTACTCAAATTTTTTATGTTGTACTTGATGATGATACACTTAAGTGATATACATATTATTATTCATGTCAGTACTTTTTTTATGTTGTACTAATTTCGTTTATTCTTTGTCATGGCAGGTGTTGAAAGATGGTGGGCGCTGCCCGGGAGCGCACCGGGGCCCCTTCTTTGTCGGCGCGTGGTACGAGGTCTTCCATTCCACACGCACCTCTCCGCCGAGCGTTGCTGGACAGTATGGAGACACCGCCGGGCCCTTCTTCGTCGACCGCGGTGCCCAGCAGGGGACAAGGTAAGAAGAAGAGAGGAGGTGGAGCACGTGGTCGCGGGAGAGGAGGTAGGGTGACTCTTACGGCACCTTCCTCGCCACCGCCCCCAGCTGTTTCACCCGAGGACGTGACTGCTAGGGTGGACTCGTCTGAGGAGGAGGCTGCACGGACTCCGGTCCGCGAGCCTCCGGTCCACGGGTCTTCGGCCCACGAGCCTCCGGTCGACGGGCCTTCGGCCCACGAGACTTGGGCCCATGAGACCCCGGAGGAGCACACGTCTGGATGGGGTACCTGGTCGGGTCAGCCTGAGGATGGCGGGGAGCCGAGTGGCCATGCTGATGATGGCGGGAAGCCGACTGATGAGGAGGGGGAGGGGGGCAACGTCTACCAGCGTGGTGCTACACGGCTCCCGTCCGTGCCGGCGACCCGCGAGCAGAGGTGGTTGATTTTCCCTGATGGGGAGAGGTAAGTGCATTTAATCTTTTTGTACCTTCTGCATTCACGTTTCTTCAAATAACTAATGTGTTGGCCTTGTCATGCTGCAGGGGTTGGGACCACCATGAAAGTGTCTGCCGGCCCAACTCCATCCTTGGAGTTCTGATTCGGCAAAACTTCCCGGGGTTTGTCACATTGCCTGGTGAGGGTCGGCTTCCAGATGTTGGATTGACTTGGGAGCATTACTTGGCTGCCCCGGCCCCGCCGGGTGAGATTATCGATGGTGTCTTGTGCAAGACGAGGGCAGACGTCGTGATCAGAAAGTTCTGGGTAATTGCTCCTTTACGCAATTTAAAATCTTCAACTAGCTAGTTATTAATTGTACTAATCAATATTGTGTCATTTGATTGCAGACATTCTACAGGTGTGAGGAGGGATACGAGGAGGAGGCGGATCATGTTATCCACAAGGAGTGCAAGCGCCTACTTCAGAACTTACGACATGAGGTTCGGGTGCATGCTGTTCGAGACTACTACGCCGGGCGTGGTATCAAGAAGCCCAAGCAGGAGTGCCGCGATAAGTTCTTGAGTAAGGAGAAGTACATGAAGGTAATTCTTAAGGCCTTGTACTTACTTCCTTCATTTAGTAATTCATAGCCTTAGCGCTCAAGTTTCTATTTGCTAACTTAGGCCCCTCCGAGATGGTGTGCGGATCGGATGGATTGTTGGGAGGTGTTGGTCAATGCGTGGTGCTCAGAAGAATGGTTGGCCACCCACAAAGAGGCCAAGGACAAACGTGCCCAAATGGAAGGTGTGCCACACCACCAAGGCAGCTCCAACTTATTTCAGTACGAGCGGAACTGGGTATGTGGTTTGCTTCATGATTCATGCACTTCATTCATCATGCTAGCTTTAGCCCTTTAATTACTAATTTACTTTGTTTCTCTCTTTCAGGCACGCTACAATAAGGCGGATAAGGTGCCAGAGGTGTATGACCTGTATGCCATGGCCCACACTGGCCCTTACAAGAAAGTCAAGGCATTCTCTGCGTTTGACCTCGATGATCCAAAGAACTTCACCAACATCTCCGCCCACGAGAAGCTTGTGCAATATAGAGATCAGGGGAAGGCGAGGAAAGGGGAGGACTTTAACCTGAGCCAGGGTCCCATTGATACAGAGCTGCTGATGATATCTGGTGGCGGGAGGTCCCATGGCTCCATAGCCATGGGAGATGGACTTATCCGTTGTCCTAGCACTCTCCCGGAGATCAAGGCGCGCCAGTCAAACTCCGCTCCTGAGATAAGGCCTCATGAAGGCCAGTCCAACTCGCCATCAAGGTTAGTTATACGTACTCAGCTATCTTTCTCCATTACATTGTGTGTGCTTCCATCAATGATTACAAATGGTCATGTGAGTGGTGTTGCAGGCTGCTATACAGAGTGAGAGAGATAGAACGGAGAAACTTTTGGCGGAGGCGGCGGAGAGGTAGCGGGAGTTGGAGGAGAAGACGACAAAGATGTTGGAGGAGGAGAGGGAACGGAATGACATGCAGGCAAGGGCCATGTACGAGCTCCTTGTGGTAAGTTTCTTCTGCAGATTACTTGCTAGTCTTAACATTTGAGTCTCATTACTAACTAGTATGACTCTATTGTGAAAACCAAATGTGCAGTCTGTGTGCGAGAAGTCCGGTCAGACCGCTCCGCCGATGCCAGTGATTGCTCCTGGGAGCACGGTGAGTTTAATTTGAATGGACATTACTTGCTAGTCTTAACATTTGAGTGTCATAATGCTAACGAGACATTGGAAATGATCTTTGGTGCAGCTTAACTCCAGAAACGCATCGCACGATCCTTCTCCAGCTACCGGCGCGAGCCAGCCTGCTCCTTCTCCAGCTACCCGCACGAGCCAGCCCGCTCCTACACCTCCGTGATCACGGTAAGTTTCTCTAGTGTTTTGCTTAACAAATGCATAAAGACCTGGACTTAGCTTTATTTCCTCCAATATGCTTACCATAATGACCTAGAGTTACCTTCTTTTCCTCCAAAATGACTTAATAAGCTTACTGACCTCATAAACCGTCCATTCTACCTAAGTTAGCTCTAAAATGACTCATTTTACCTTAGTTAGCTTACAAGTGATCCAATTTATCCAAGTTAGCTCTAAAATGACCCATTTTACGTAGATTAGCTCCTAAATGATCCATTTTACCTACATTAGCTTTAAAATGACCCATTCCACCTAGGTTAGCTCCAAAACGACCCATTTCACCTAGGTTAGCTCCAAAATGACCCATTTCACCTAAGTTAGCTAAA
The DNA here is from genome assembly GCF_018294505.1 of Triticum aestivum. Classification (NCBI taxonomy): domain Eukaryota; kingdom Viridiplantae; phylum Streptophyta; class Magnoliopsida; order Poales; family Poaceae; genus Triticum; species Triticum aestivum. Next base: position 204,981,063 of record NC_057807.1, on the reverse strand, counting down.
AAACGATCCATTTTACCTTAGTTTGCTCAAAAACGTGGCATTTCACCTAGGTTAGCTCATAAACGACCCATTTGACCTAGCTTAGCTCATAAATGACCCATTTGACCTAGGTTAGCTCATAAACAACCTATTTCACCTAGGTTAGCTCATAAACGACCCATTTCACCTAGGTTTGCTCATAAACGACTCATTTCACCTAACTTAGCTCATAAACGACCCATTTCACCTAGGTTTGCTCATAAATGACTCATTTCACCTAGGTTTTCTCATAAACGACCCATTTCACCTAGGTTTGCTCATAAATGACCCATTTCACCTCGCTTTGCTCATAAACGACCCATTTCTCCTAACTTAGCTCCAAAATGATCCATTTCACCTAGGATAGCTCATAAACTACCCATTTCACCTAGGTTAGCTCATATACGATACATTTCACCTAAGTTAGCTAATATATGGCATATACTTCTTCTTCTAGTCTTCTTATTCTATTCTTTTTCTTCTAGTCTAATTCTTCTTCTAGTCTTCTTTTTCTAACTTTCTTATTTGTCATTTTGCAGGTTTCATTCACTTCACGGAAGCCAGCTTCCTATGATGGATTGCTTGCTTTTTCCTGTTTTTTCCTTTGATGCACTTGTATTCTGCTGGCTTGCTATGAAGAAACTTTGCATATTGTAATATGTATGGATCGATGGAACTATGTGATGGATATATATGTGATGTGAAATTTTTGATGGATATATATGTGATGGATATATATGTGATGTGATGGAACTATGTGATGGATATTTATGTGATGGATATATATGTGCTGTGAAATTTTTGTTGTGATAATTGTTGGATATAAGAAAAACAGAAAAAAAAGAGGCAGTCCAGGCTCTTTGCCGTCCGCGGCAGACGGCAAAGACCCCTTTGCCGTCGGTGGCAGACGGCAAAGGGGGCACGTGGCGCCCACCTGTGCTTCCTGGGGTGGACAATTTGGCCAATTTGCCGACAGTGGCGGACGGCAAAGCCTCGCTGACGGCAAAGACTTCTCCCCGGCGGACGGCAAAAAAATGGGCGTTGAGGTATTGCTGATGTCACCTGGTGGACGGCAAAGAGGCGCACTAATTTGCCGTCCGCTGGTGGACGGCAAAGGCCGCCGTTAGCCGCCTAACAGAGTGACAATGGCGGACGTGCCACATTTTGCCATCCCCCCTCTTTGCCGTCCGCCGCTGTAGGCAAAGGGCTCTTTGCCGTCCGCCGTGGAAAGCAGACGGCAAAGGACCTGTTTGCCGACCCTATCTTGGCCATCTGTGTTTGCCGTCCGCGGCCGACGGCAAAGTGCTTTGCCGTCAGCCGTCCCTGCCTTTGCCGTCCTCCATGGCAGATGGCAAAGTACTGGATTCCTGTAGTGTTACATACACTGGCCGTCAAAATTTGCCAGCAGTGCAAACAAACGCGGCAGCAATACAAGAGCATAACTGAAATGACTTCAAAAGAGCTCAAGAAACGTCATCCTGGGTATCCACCATGCTGGCAATAAGCTTAGCAAGCTTATTAGCTTTGTCCTGTTTGGTGCTAAAATCCTCGAACGCTTGTTGTTGCACCAGAAAGTATGCATCTGAATACTCCAGGGACTTTCGCAGTCCTTCCACTTCTTGTCGCAGCACAGCTGATCAATTTCTTTCAGCTTGTAGTTGAGACTCAAGAAACTGAACTGATTCAGACAGTGAGTTTGAATAGCTTCTGCAAGCGGTAGTGGCCAGTAACTCGAACACTAAACCAATACAAGACTTTGGGGTTGTCTCACTGTCTTCAAGATAGTCTTCCTTAGCTGTTTTATCAGCTTTGTTGGAGACCAACAAGGATGTCTCACTATCCTGAACCTTATTTGCATTACTTCCTTTACCATTGCTTAATAAGGCGCTCTTCCCCAATATTCTGTCAGCATTCTAAAAGAAGAAACAAGCAGACACATAACAAGTTTAGCATGTACTAGTAGATGAAACTCATTTCGGTGAACCAATTTATTAGTAAGGTGGATAGGATTAAACTAACAAGTCTTCTATTGCCAAGTACTAGTACATAATAAAAGCATCAAACAAACATATATCTATGTCCTATGGTCACTACATTGTCTTGCGAAATCAAAATAGAGACATGGTTCAAATCATATCAGTTCCATACAATGCAGCAGTGAAAGAATACAAAGCGTGGGAACCTACACGGCATAACAAGAGTTCAGATGGGTACCACGGGTCTACATGTACAACAACACTATTTGCTATGTTGTGATGCTAGTAATGTGCATGATATGAAAAGTCAACTATATACACAATTGAAATTGAAATCAATAGAGCTATTGATAAGAGCAAACCTGTTAAAGAAACATGCGTGAACATACCTGCTGTGCCATTGGAGTTTCGATTGGATCCTTCAATTTAAAAATAAGTTTGTATGAGTAAATACAGTGATACAAGAGCAAAGCACTATGCACGATAGCAATCATAGTTAAAAAAGGCGTGCCTAAGCGAGCACTTAAGCGCGCCTAGGCTCTAGGCGTTGGCAAAATGCATTGCGCATAGGTACAGTTAATCTGTGCATAACTGCACATAAGCATGCGCCTTGGTAAGTAAAGCGCAAGGCGGTTGCAAAAGACACAATTAACGCCTAACGCTTTTTTGAACTATGATTGCAATGGAATCTTAAATTAGAACAGTTGTTCTTCAGGTTTAGGCACTTGTTCTACATGAGCAGAGTACAGTAAGACGCAAGAATATAGTACTTAAAAATAGAAAATGAGCTCATAGACCTTACCACATTCTTGGTTCAGGACCAGTACAGAACAAGGGGTTCCCAGTCATCCTCCATGAAATGTGTCTTAGGAGAACGTAAGGGAATTTGATGAGTTTCTTTGCCAGTGAAGTATGTTTTCTTCAGATAATTCTGATACTGCCACCAAGCACTCTTGAAGATAGCAAAGGTATTCGCACAGGTTATCTCATCTTGAATTTCCAAATCAGTCCTTCTCTATAGAGAAAAATGGGAAAATTTGATGTATCATAACCATCATGGAGGTAGGATGTATGGGACAAAGCAAAGTAATTGCCATGAATAACATTATTTACACATAACTCCTGGACAAACACCTGCAACTAGCATTTTCCTTCATCTTCAGTATAATATTTCCATGATGGGAAGATACGCACATAGGATTTAACAACATAGAATGCGATAGATGCTAAACTACGACTAGCTGGTTGTGCTTCCTCCACGGGAATAGGCGTACTAATTGGTGAAGTTGTGTCGGATGTTGGGTTCGGGCAGACCCTTAAGGTTCGAACTCTAGGGTGTGCGCGAAGATCTTCCCCCTACCCATCCACATCTGATCGCCTCGCGAGAATCTAAGCTAAACGATGAACAACACGAGGGACACAAGATTTATACTGGTTCGGGCCACCGTTGTGGTGTAATACCCTACTCCAGTGTGTGGTGTGGTGGATTGCCTCAGGGGCTGATGATGAACAGTACAAGGGGAAGAACAGCCTCGCGAGAGGTGTTCTTGGGCTGGTGTGATGAACTACTTGGGAGAGTTCGATCGCCTCTCGATCGGATGCGGACTCTATGAGATGCCCTCTACTGTGGTGGCTAGCTCTATATATAGAGGCCCTGGTCCTCTTCCGAAATATTGAGCGGGAAGGGCGCCAACAACGGCCATAGGGGAACATCTAGTACAAGCTATCCTGACTAAAGTTGGTCTTCGGCTGCCGAAGGCACTGGCGATGACGCTGCCTTGGGCTCCACGGTGACCTCCATCCTGCCACTCTGCTGGTCTTGGTCTAGTTGCACCGAAATGGTAACCTTTGTCTGACGCCTTAGTACTCCACGCCTGTGCTTGCCCCCTTTGCACCAAAGTGGAAACAAGGACACTGCGCAGGTCGGCGCCCGCCTGGTCTTGATTGTCACGCCTTGCGTCACGAGCACCTCACAAGGCACCCTTGCCTTGATCTCTCCGCCTCCTCGCAAGTCTGCCTGGCGAGGCCGCTCCTGAGGAAGCCTTGCGTCGTCTACCTCGCGAGGCTTGGCCCCTTGTGAGGGTCTTGAGTTTGCGTAGATGAAGATGGGCCGTACTGGGCCACCACTCGAGCCATGCCGCAGGCCGCAGGCAGGCAAGTCTGGGGACCCCCATTCCCAGGACGCCGACAGTAGCCCCCGGGCCCAAGGTGCACTCGGACTTGGCTTAGCAGAGAAGCGAAAGGGTAAGTGCGGAGCGCCACGGGCCCCAACAGCCTGCAGCCTTGGGCGCCGCGTGACAGTTGATTGGACGTGGGCATCTTCGCTTCCCCATGGTGCCTCAACAACTGCCTGACTTGACAAGTCCCTGCATGCAAAAATGAGTCATGATTACCTGCGATTGTGGAGGCCGACGGTTGGCTCCCGCTGCACATCTTCCTCCTTGCTTCTTGTTTCTCCCCACCCCAGCTGCTCGCCGTGCCCCATGGCGCCGCCGAAGAGGTTCTCAGCCGCGGAGAAAGGAAAGGCTCATTGGGAAGGGCCTGACTCTCCTCCGCCCAAGCGCGGCTGAGGTCGTCCCCGGAAGCATCCCGCGACTCCTATAGTAGCTCCCCGTGGTCGCGGCGGTGATCTCCCGCGTGGCGACGGGCGTTTGGTGGGTGAGGGGAGGCGCGTCGTGGCCGCGCGGCCTCCCAGTCCGCGCTTCCACTCGGCTGAGGTGCTGCCGGAGTTCGTCGTGTGGTTGGCGGACCCAACCGGCAGCTTGCTCCAGCTTCCCCGCTTTTTCGCGGGCGAACTCCTGGCCGGCGCTCCTGGCGGCCTCTGGCTTCAAGCGGACGGCTGCTGCAGCAAGGCCTCTTGGGTCTCACTGGAGATCTCCATCGCTGGGAACGTGGCTTTGGCCCGTGGCTGGCAAACGTTTACCCGCGCGCGTGGCCTGGGCCGGTGGTGCACCCTACATTTCAAGTTTGACGGCGATGCCACCCTCTACGTGAGGGTGTTTGTAGAAGACGGCCGCCGCGTTGGGTGCTGCCCCGAAGATGATGACAGCAACCGGGTGCTCAGCCTCGGCGATGGCCGAGATGAAGACGAAGGTGGGCGCATGGACGGCGGTGTTCGTAGCTCGCCAAGCTTCAGCGGCTCCCCTTCAGACGACAACTCCTCCAGCGGCGGCCATGACCAGCCACCGCACCGTCACGCTCGCCTTGAGGGGGTTAGTGGGTCATCCTGTCGTCGCGCCTCCGTGAAGCGTGAGGAGGGGTCCGATTGAGCTCCGAAGGGCAGTACGAACCCCCACCATGAGTCTTCGGCGGGCAAGCCGCGTCTATTTTGTTTTTCTCCCTTTCTTGTACAAAGAGAGAGTAGTGTGGGGCCCCATGGGGGCGTGCTGGACTGTTGATGTTAACTACTATGCTATTTTCATTATTCCCGTGCTGTGTTTCGGTGTTGCGTGCTCATGTGTAGGAACAACTTAGCTCGGGGGGACTTGCCGCAGTCCTTGCTTCTCGAGGCTGAGGCCTCGTCGTGCTTCTCGAGGCCTGCAAAAATTAGTCAGGGGGATAACTCTCGAACCTGGTCGTGAGGGATACCGGCTCAGGTCCTGCTTTCGTGTCGCGATGTCCGTGGGGCATGGACCAGGAGAAGTGCTCCCGTGGTGAACTTGAATAGGGGAGCCTCACGAGACAGGGTCAGAAAGCACTCGTGAGGGCGCCCGCGCAGCCCCCTCGTGAGGCTTGCGAAAGATAAGACGAGTCAGGCGAGCAACAAAGGCAGAGAATCACGGGCCGGGGATGGCAACAACGCTAAAAGCAACTCCAATAACATTTCATATAAGGATGAACAAGCCAACTGTAGAAAGCAAATGAAAAAGCCGTGTCCGGCACCTAATCTAGTCTTCGACGTCTTCTCACTAGCGCGGAGCTAAGTGCTACCACTGGGCATGGGCGGGAGCCCCCAAGGCCCGAGGGCGGCTCTCGGGAGACTCCGGGGCTTGTACTTCCCCAACTCATTATTACGTGAGAGTGTCACGGGCGGCGAGCTTCATAGGCACCGGGCCTTTCTCGGGGCGATAAGCTTCACAGGCGTTGGCCTTCTTCACAGGCACCGGGCCTTTCTTGGCACGACAAGCTTCACAGGTGCTGGGCCTTCTTTACAGACACTAGGCCTCTCTTCAAGGGTAGAACTTCCAGAGGTGCTGGATGTTCCACGCGTTCGGGATGGGCACCCCCTCCTGGGTCTCCAAGCGTGCGGCGCCAGGTCTAGAAACATGAACAACCTTGAACGGGCCCTCCCACATGGGCGAGAGCTTGTGCAACCATACCCTGGAGAGCACCTACCTGAGCACGAGGTCACCTACCTTGAGGGTCCTGGGGCGGATGTTGCGGCAGTGGTACCGCCGCAATGCCTGTTGGTATCTCGCTGCCCGAAGCGCAGCCTCTCGACGGTGTTCCTCCCCCAGCACGAGGTCCATCCCCCGCATGGCGTCCCGTTGTGCTTCATTGAAAGCCAGGACCCGCGCAGAGCCACGCCTGACCTCGTGAGGGAGGACCGCCTCAGCTCCGTAGACGAGGAAGAACGGGGGTTTGCCGATCGACTTGGTAGAGGTTGTGCGGATGGACCATAGCACGGACTGGAGCTCGTCGTACCAGCCCCTGCCGCAGGCCTACAACTTCTTCTTTAAGGTCCTGGTTTTGAGGCCTTTCAGGACCTCCGTGTTGGCACGTTCAGCCTGGCCATTGCTCCGAGGGTGTGCCACCAAACCGTAGCATATCAGCGTTCCAAGGTTAACACAATATGTTTTGAAGAGATTGCTGGTGAACTGCGAACTGTTGTCGGTGATAATGTGATTGGGCTCCCCAGACTGGCTCACGAGGCCCTTGATGAATCTGACCGCTGAACCAGCCGGGATGGTGTAGACAGTTTCCACCTCTGCCCACTTGGTGAACTTGTCAATGGTGACGTAGAGGTAGCGGTAGCCCCCTGGTGCCCGGGTAAACAGGCCTAGGATGTCTAGTCCCCAAAAAGCGAACGACCATGAGAGGGGGATGGTCTGCAGGCCCTGAGCCGGTTGATGAATCTGCTTGGCGTGGAATTGACAGGCTTCACAAGCTTTCACCAGCTCGATTGTGTCGTTGAGTGCTGTTGGCCAATAGAACCCGCTCCGAAACGCCTTGCCGACGAGGGTCCGTCAAGACGAGTGGTGCCTACAATCTCCACCATGAATGTCTGCCAGCAACTCTTTCCCTTGCTCCCTGGACATGCAACGCAGGGAAACATCATTCGGCCGCTTTCGGTAGAGCTCTTTGTCTTGGATGCAGTAGGCCGTGGCCTACCGCGCCACGCATTCTGTGTCCTCCTCCTTCTCTGGCAGAGTCCCTTGCATCAGGTAATCTTTGAATCCCGCGGTCCAACATCCCTCCCGCGGCTCCAGCGCCAGGAGCAGGCACGCTCCTGAGGTCGGGCCACAGGCTGGAGCTCCCGAGGCAGGCGGTTGAGGGAGCTCCTCCCGAGGCTGCGCTGTACTTTATAATGATGGTGCTGCTGAGGGTTTGAAGAGTCGTTCCTCGAAGACACTGGGCTCCTGAGACAGCCGCCTGGACGCCCTCCTAGTGATGTCATCAGCCTCTTGATTGGTGCCACGGGGTACATGATGCAACTCTAACCCCCAAAACTGCTTTTCCATCCTGCGGACCTCCGCAAGATATGCTTCCATGTGTTCGGCCTTTGGCTCGTACACATTGTTGGAGAAGTTGACGAGGAGTTGTGAATCGCCCTTGATGATGAGGCGCTTTACCCCCATGGCGGCTGCAACTTTCAAGCCTGCTATCAGGCCCTCGTATTCTTCTATGTAGTTGGAGACCTTCTCTCCATGCGGGAAACAGAGCTGCACGGGATAATAGAGCTTGTCCTGAGTGGGGGATGTGAGCACTGCGCCAGCCCCTGCGCCATGTCGCGAGAATGCTCCATCAAAGTACATGACCCAGCCGTCCAGTGCATCACTTCCTAGGGAAAGCGACTGATCCTCGCCCTCTCCGAGCCCTGGCGCCTCTGTCCATTCCGCCATGAAGTCTGCGAGTGCGGCTCCTTTGACGACTCTGGTCATGCTTGATTCCAACTGAAATGCTTGCAACTCGATGTTCCATTCGGCGACTCTTCCAGCTGAGTTGGGGCTCCTGAGCACCCTTTCCAAGGGGTATGCCGAGACGACCTTGATGGGGTGACCTTGAAAGTAGTGACATAGCTTGCGTGAGGCCACTAGTAACGCGAGCAAGAGTTTTGGAGACATGGGGTATCGTGCCTTTGCGTCCCGCGGCATCGTGCTAATGAAGTACACGGTATGCTCGACGAGATTGGGGGCACTGACGTGGCCTGCGTCTTCAGGTGGTCGAGGCGCCTCCTGAGATGACGGAGCCCCCAACGCTTGGTCGCTTGGCGGGGCCTCTTCTGTCTTGGGTGCGTCCCCCTGTTGAGGCTGATTCTCATCTGCTGCGGGCGTGGTCTTCGTGAGGTCTTCTTGTCCTTGTGCTGCTGCCACCGGGGTTGCGACCGACGTGGTCTTGACCCAGCGTTCCTCCCGAACCGCCACCAGGGTTGCACTGGCGGAGTAGGGCGTGGCTGCAAGGTAGAGTACCAAGGGCTCCTGAGGGCGTGGAGCCACCATCACCGGAGGGCTGGTCAGGTACTTCTTGAGATCTTGGAATGCCTTGTCAGCCTCTTCAGTCCATTCGAACGGGCCCTTCTCCTTCATCAGCTTGAAGAATGGCAGGGCTCGTTCTCCCACACTACAAAAAAAAGACACATCCGTGACATTTTGGGCCGAACGATTTTTTTTTTCTGTCATACATATGACACTTCTATGACGATAATTGTGACAAAGCCCGGTATCATCATAGATGTGGTGGCTCCTACTTCTGTGACAAAAAATCATGAAAGAAAATGGGGTTTTCATCCTGGGCGGGCCGGAGACGTAGCTGCATGACATTCTTTGGGCCATCCATGACGGAAAAAGCCGTGGTAGAAGCGAGGGGGAGGAAAATTTCGGGGAGTTGCCAGTTACAGTGGGAGGTCGATCGGGGATGGAGTAATGCGCGTTTCTCTCGTACGTATGCGCGTGTGTGTGCGAGGCGTTGGCTCTAACTGAAGCTGAGCGAGGCGTTGGGCTCTAACTGAACCCGAGCGATTGCACTACAGGCTACGCGTTACTGAACCTGAGGGATCGATCGATGGCTGTTAACTGAACCCGATGGAGCAATTCCTTCACTACTGCTGCTAACTGAAGCCGATCGATTGGATGAACAGTGAGCGTTGCGGGGGGGGGGGTTGGATGAACAGTGAGCGGTGGTGTTGCCTCTGGATGAACAGGAACCCGTGGTGTGGAGGGCTGGATGAACAGTAGACGGTGGAGGGGTGGCCGTGGAGGGTTGGTTGAACAGGACGCCGTGGTGTGGAGGGCTGGATGAACAGTAGACGATGGAGGGGTGGCCGTGGACGGGTGGTTGAACAGGACCCCATGGTGTGGACGGCTGGATGAACAGTAGACGGTGGAGGGGTGCCCGTGGAGTGGTGGTTGAACAGTAGCCGGTGGAGTAGCGCGCGGTGGAGGCTGGATGAACAGGAGCCCGTGTAGGCTGAAGGAGGTCGACGGTAGCCCGTCGAGGCTGGAGGAGGTCGACGGTGGAGATGAACAATATCCCGTGGAGTCCCGTTTTGCGGTACGCCACACCCGTCCCCCCCGGTTTCGACCGTAGCGCTCCAACACAAGTCCATTTTGTCCGTTTTGCGGTACGCCACACCCCTCCCGGTCAACAGCACCCCATTTCGACCGTAGGAGGTCAGTTTCGTGCGTTTTGCGGTACGCCACACCCCTCCCCCCCGTTTCGACCGTAGCGCTCCAAAACAATTCCGTTTCGTCCGTTTTGCGGTACGCCACACCCCTCACGATTAACAGGACCCCCGTTTCGATCGTATGAGGTCCGTTTCCTCCGTTTTGCGGTACGCCACACCCCTCCAGATCAACGGGGCCCCCGTTTCGACCGTAGGAGGTCCGTTTCCTCCATTTTGCAGTACGCCACACCCCTCCCGATCAACAGGACCCCCGTTTCGACCGTAGGAGGTCCGTTTCCTCCGTTTTGCGGTATGCGTGACTAGGCGTTCGAGACCCCGCCCGTATGTACACATACGTGACCGTATTTTCTTTCTTGCACCCTAGCCACTGTACGTACGTGTACATGCTACGTGCGCGCCTCTACTACGACACGTGCGCGCCTCTACTACGACACGTGCGCGCCTCTACATCGACCAGTATGTACGTACACGTTCGCGACCAGGATGACTACTCTACGTACGCTTCAACCAGGTGGGTCCCGACTGTCAGGCACTTCCTTGCCTGTGAAGATGTAGCTGGTGGGTCCCAGCAGTCAGGGGGGTGAATCGTTTTTTTTGCCCGGACGCACTTCCTTGCGTCCGAAGGTGTAGCTGCTGGGTCCCAGCAGTCAGGGGGCGAATCATTTTTTTTTGCCCGAACGCACTTCCTTGTGTGCGAAGGTGTAGCTGCTGAGTCCCAGCAGTCAGGGGGGCGCATCACTTTTTTTTTGCTCGGACGCACTTCCTTGCGTGCGAAGGTGTAGCTTGTGGGTCCCAGCAGTCGGGGGGCGAATCATTTTTTTTCGGACGCACTTCCTTGCGTGCGAAGATGTAGCTGGTGGGTCCCAGCAGTCAGGGGGGCGAATCGTATTTTTTCCCGGACGCACTTCCTTGCATGCGAAGATGTAGCTCGTGGGTCCCAGCAGTCAGGGGGTGAATCATTTTTTCGCGAAATACGGTGGCCCGTCCGGTGGGTCCCCGCTGTCAGGTGGAGGAATAATTATTTTGCACGTAATAAGGAGGCACTTGCTTGCGGCTGCCGTGGACCCAGCTGTCAGCCTCTCCACGTACAGTCCACGTCCGATGGAAGTCGTTCCTTGACCACGTTGACCATGCCGCGCCGAGAGCACCACAGCGGTGGACGACGGCGAGGCCTAGGAAGGGGACGACGCGGAGCCGGGGAAGACGTGGCAGTGTGCACATGCGGAGAGTAGTACGAGGGTTCACTAGTTCGGCTGCACTGCCATCGCCGCAGAATAACAGGGGGTGTGGGTCAGTGGGTGAGTGGAGGGATGGCCTGGCCAGCGGTGGGAGTAGTAGGGGGCGGTGAGGCCTCCACGGCAGCACAGCCGGCCACGAGAGGCAGGAGCAGGCGGCACGACCGGCGCTGTTTTGGGCGACTGGAGTAAGAAGACCAGAGGTTGAAGAAGCACGACGGCCGTTGGATGGACATCGTACGGTCACTGCAGCTAGAATTGTTTATATTGACTAAGTTGACAAAGGCCTTGGTACGTCAACTTAGTAGGCCCGCAGGTCAGCTTCCGAAACGGTGCGCCCCAGATGTCAGGGGGATGAATCATTTTTGGGTGGGTGAAGTTAGAATATCCGAGATTGAAGAAGAAGCACGACATCCGTTGGATGGACATCCAACGGCCACTGCTGCTAGAACCGTGTGTTGACTATAAGTTGACAAAGCCTTGCATACCCGTCAACTCTGTTTTTTTAGGGGACGCGTCAACTTAGTAAGGCCATAAGTGTGTGGCAAAGAACTTATAGCCCATTTGAGATTTGTAAGAATGTGTAGCCCATTTTTGAATTCTAATGGAATTTACTACAGCCCATTTACAACTTGTTAAAAGTACAACCCATTTCAACCAACCGTTCAAAACAGAATTCAATAAAATTTCCCACATTTTGATGGGATCCGAATATTTTTATCCCGAAATTTTAGTCAGATTAAATACAATTTCAATATAAATTTATATTGCGTAAAAATCCAATGAAACATTCTGCTCGCAACAATTAATGAAATTAAAATTTTCAATATTCCAAAAATAATATTTTATAAAGTAATCACTCTTTGGTGCATTGTTTTATAGTTACTACCCAGTTTTTATAATTACATCCTATTTATTATTTCTTAAAGCCCATTTTCTTGTTAAGCCTAATGCATCCCTCCTAGGAAAGATTTGCAGCCCAGCGGGGCGGAGAATAAAAACTTGACCTTGCCTAGGTATTCCTAAAAAAAGTATAGCTGGGCTAGCCATTTTCATCTTGAAAAAAATTAATATCTGGGCTGGATATCTGGCCTGGGCTAGATGGGCCACAGCCCGGCCAGTTAATACCTGCAGCGATGTTTTCGTTGTTGTTCAGAGGAGAAAAATTAAAATCTGGGGTAAACATCGAAAAACTCTGTAGTGCTCACACCTCAAAAACACAAATACTGCTCGAGCTGCTTGGTCCCAGCTGTCGGCCGCTTCTTGTGCAATTCTCTCAGTTATTGACTACTCCCTCCTTTCAGGTTTATAATGCTCAATTCAAAAATCTCCCCAATCAAGGTAGATGGCGAGTGGTGGAATACTTTTTCTAGTTTTGCAAAAGCACCTAATTAATGCTCTTGTTATCCTCAAAAAATTATGTTTATGAATGCATCAATTGCAATGCATGCATGTATAAAGTACATGCATTGGTCAATTTTCTCTTAATACTTGCATGCAATGATTTAATGCACCTTGAAATCTGAACATGTGATGGAAAACAACCAAGTTGAGCCTTATAAAATGGAAAAACTAAAATTTTGAGATAAGCCCTATAAACCGGAAAGGAGGGAGTACATAGGTAGACAATGGTGTGGGACCGTGATGTCAGGAAACCAGGAGGAAGCAAAATAAATTATAGTTATATATATATATATATATATATATATATATATATATATATATATATATATATAATAAGGAGGCACTTGCGTACGTGAGGCTATGGACTTGGTGCTCCCCATTGTCATCCTATCCAAGTAAAGTGATCTCCTTGCCCGCGCGCGCTTTCCGCCCGAAACAGTCAGCGTCGGCTGCCCCGCTTCCCGGTGCAGGCGATTGCTCCGCCTTCAAATGACACAAGTGTCGTCCGTTCGTCCATCTGCCGCACACATTAATGATACGCGGTTGCCGAGCCGGCTACTCCAGCATCACACGTCTGTCCCTCCGCCCGCCCACCATTGCTATATAAACTGCTGCGCCGGCCATAGCCGCAATCATCCACATCCGTTGCCTTTCTCCTGTCCACACCACTATTGCATACCATGGCTTCCTCGCGCTCCAGCGCTCTTCGGGACGGGCGGACGACGGACCATAAGGAGAAAGCAGCCATTGCTGCCGACCGGCTGGCCGACAGCCAGCCGGAGGACGACGACGTCCCAATGGAGAACATGGTAGTCGACGATCCGGCGCCAACCCCCTCCTCCGTGCCATCCTCGCCGGTGCATTGCACCATGACCATTAGCAAGGCGCGTGCCCAATATATGGACAGGGTGAGGCAGATGCGTGAGAAGCAGTTCCGGGAGGCGCAGGCCGACGCCGCCTACAACCACCATCTCCTCCGGGAGCACCTATAGGCGGAGGAGCAGATCGCCGCCGAGCGGGCGGAGCAGGAGGCGCTGCTCGACTCATACCGCTCCGCCCACAAGGGCCGCCTCGAGTGCTGGCGGTACCGCATGCAGGTGGCGAAGGCTGCGGCCGCCTACAAAGAGGCTAGCAAAGAGGGCGATGAAGCGGGCGAGGCACTGTTTGGCAAGCCCGAGGACGAGGCATAGGACAATGCCGGCTCCGACGAGTCCCCGCCCCGCTGGCATCGATGATGCCCTGCTCCGCCGATGCCCCGTGGCGCCAACAACGAGCCAGAGGACACCGCCGGCTCCGACGAGTCCCCACTCTACTGGCGTCGATGACGCCCTGCTCCGCCGACGCCCTGCGGCGCCAACAACGAGGCAGAGGACACCGCCGGCTCCGCCAAGGCCCCGCGGCGCAAACAACAAGGCAGAGGACACCGCCGGCTCCACCGAGGCCCCGCCCCGCCAACAACGAGGTAGAGGACATCACCGGCTCAGCCGAGGCCCCACCGTGCCAGCAACATGGTGGAGGATTTCCACCGCTCCGCTGAGGCGCCGCTCGCCGGCAACGAGACAGAGGCATCGCCGGCTCCGCCGAGGCCCCGCCCCGCTGCCAATGAGGCCGCACCACACAGAAAACGAGGAAGAGTAGAACACGTTAGGTCGCCGCCGCTCGAGTCCAAGTAAGGCCACCGCTGCTACCCTCCGATTGAAGCCAAGCTAGGCGGGTTGACCATTGACGGCCGGTTAGCTTCTTGGCGGCGACGTGGAGTCGGAGAGCTGTGCTGGAGAAGAACGCTGCTTCTACTTAACTGCTGGTGCAGTTGGCTGACTGACACGTGGGCCCAACAGGCCACATGTCAGTTATGCAACTGCACCTGCATTAAGTCACTAAAGCTTCTGTTCGACTCAGCGGGACACAGGTGGGTAGCTTCGGTTAATTAATTATACCTCCAGCGCACCCCTTTTTAGTTTTTTTCGAAAAGGAGGATGACCCCCGGCCTATGCATCTGGGAGATGCATGCGGCCACAAACACGCCTTTTTAGTTGAAGAATGTATGAAATGTAATGAAATCCGGCATGTTTATATGAAATCCGACCGTGTATGAATGAATTTATTTCGATTAGTTCAAATTCCTGTATCACTGGCATTGGATGAACATGCAAAACAATACGTACTAGCATTATTCCCAGGGTGATCACCACGTTTGCAGTAGTTTCACATGTACTCCCTCCGGTCCTTTCTAGTCTGCATACAAGTTTTGTCTGCAGTCAAAGTATCTCTACTTTGACCAATCTTATACAGAAAATTATGCACTTTCACAATGTGCGAAGTAAAAAGGAACAGAAGGAGTACAAAGAGTTTGAGCACCTTTTTAGCGTTTCTGTACATTGCAATCAAACACACAGGCCTAGCAATTCATAGAGAATGTTCAAAACAATCGATTATTATGCATCTCAGCGACTCACATGTCAGAGTTTACTTCACAACTAAAGAATAAAGAAAAAATTGATCGCCGCTGTTGACAGCAAAGGGCGTCCCATTCGAAAATATCAAACGCACATCATGCTAAAATCAATGAGCAAAATTTGACAAGGTTGTCCCATTCCAAAATATCAAATGCCTACGATTGTGGAATGGGCAAGGTTTGCCATTAGTTCGGACATTGACATGGCAACTCGTGCTAAATAAACCAGCTGTTCTTTTTGTGCAGTTCCACCAAAATCAACCAAATTCGCACATAGCTTGTATGATTTCGCCCTTATATGTTGCAACGCCTTGAACTTATGGGCACCTCCTTTCTTGTGGTGGAAATGAATGATTCGACGTATTCATGAACATTTTGTGCAGTTCCCGTTGAAATCAAGCTGAGCACCCCTGTTTGCACAAATACAAAAAAGTGATTAGTATAAAGCAAACTGTACTATGAATTGACAGTTTCAACAGGCACATACATGGTCCATGTAGAGCACACTTTTAGAAAAATGGAACTCACTAGAAAGAATCCTAGAACAACATTGTACTCACGCATCACAGCAAAAAAATGGAGATTTGTCAGTCCTTCTGAGCTGAAGTTAGTTTGGTCTTGTGGGGAGTAATGTAACCATCCTTCAACTGCTCCTTCTGATGAGAAGATAGACAGTGCTTCTTCATCCTGGCATAATCGGAACTAGTCACTTCACGTACTCCATATTCTTCTTCAGAGGAAGATGATCCTGTTGTGCAAAGACAAGAGGACTACTAAATGCTATCATCCATGTTTGCTCGAAAAAAATTAAATGAAATATTTAAAATAGCACAGATGAAGCACTTCCCAAGGACAATACCACTTTTTCATGACAGTATCTAAACAGTAGCACAACACCAATAGAGATGACAAAGCTCAATCATATGGATGAAATCAGTGGGCGAGTACCAACCTTTGTCAGGAGGCTGATTGTGTAGAGCATACAAATGAAGCACTTCTCGAGAACCATCTGTTGCTATCTATGGGGTGGCCATGCTTACTATATACTCCTCGATTAGTTTAATGTTTCCAACATCTTCTTGCGCAGTTCCACTAAAATATATGGTATCTTCAAATAAGATCCCTGTTTACACAAGTAGAGATAATTACGTATGGCATCAAATCAGTGGCAAAACAATTGCTCGTTCCAGCCATAGCAATAAATTAAGATGCAAAACTATGTCATTACTTGTGTCATCATAGTTCCAGTGCTTCATTACAGCACCGGGAGTTGATTTTTGTTTTTCTTCCGCTTGTTCTTCCCCGTCATCACTTGGTTCAATAACAAACAAGCTTCGCCTTCAATGTAAGGTTTGGCATGTCAATTAGGGAGCACAAGTATAGTACTAAACTTAATTTTTTGATGAAAGTGGCAAAATACAGGCCAGCAGTTGTGAATATCATTATCTTACCTCAATGGGATATTTCGGTGCACATACAGATTGGAAGTCTTGTCTCCATTTGTGCACTTCACTAAAATCAAGCAACATTAAGGTACAAGTAGCACAACATATGAAAGCACACTGCAGAATCATGTGAAAGAAGGCTAGTACTGACCTCTCATGATGCGGAATTAAACAACTCACAAGAAGAAGATCTGTACCCAATTCGCCTTAACGGATAGGAAGTAAGATCTCCTCTTGTGCAGTTCCACTAAGATCAAGTAATCAAGCAACGTTGTCGGTGTGACATTTTGGTTGAACTTCACAAAACACTCTTAAAACAAAAGTGTTTTGTGCAGTGCAATAAAAGGTCACAATGGCAACAAGGTGAAGTAGATAACCCTGTTTACACAGAGGTGCAAAGGAAACAATTAGTGGTCAATAACGGTGGATGACACAGAAGCCAACAAAAAGAAGCATCTACCTTATCTAAATAGGAAAGAAAGCAAGACAGTAGCATTTCTCAAAAGGTGGCATTGATTAATATTAACATAGAGATTATATTAACAATAAAATTCGTTAAACATGTAATTTGCTTTTAACTGTGGCATTGCATCAATTTTCCAGCGGCATTATTAGAGGGTGTTTGTTTACAGGGACATTATGGTGTAGGGACTAAAAAAACTCCGTGTCAGTCACATCTAAACCAAACAGGAGGGACTTTTTGGGACTAAAAGTGGGCATTTGGGACTAAAGAAATAAGACCCCGCGGGAGTCTTTTTGGGACTTTTTCCAACAGTTGCTCCTGCCACGCATCACACCTTGTTTCTATTAGTTCATTACTCGGGGTAACATGGTCTTTTATCATGTCATTTAATAACCTCTAGTCCATGTTTAGTCCCTGGAACCAAGCAGGTAGGGACTAGGGAGTTTTTGACCAAACATGGCCATAGATTAACAACAACTAATGAGTTGCACGGGACAGTGGACGCACCAGCACCATGTGCATCTACCGATGTAGTGTGGTCATGCACAGTCTGTTGCAACAAAGAACAAACAACCAAGGAGCATATTTGTGTTGGTCCCAGTTTTGTTATCTTTAGACACCTTTCCCTATGTGAGCGCAGCAAATCTAGTCCTGCTCAAACTCTACAGCCTTGTCCCTTCCTTTCCTTTTTGAACTAGTACTTTCGCCCCTTCCTTTCCTCTTTGAAACACGTCCTAGATTTATGCGATACAACTTTCCCCACTACTTTCCCCCATTCCTTTCCTCTTTGAACCACGTCCTAGATTCATGCTATACAACTTTCCCCCTTCATTTCCTCTTTGAACCACGTCCTAGATTCATGCTATATACAACTTTTCCCACTACTTTCCCCCACTCCTTTCCTCTTTGAACCACGTCCTAGATTCATGGTATACATGCAGCTAGAGCAATGCATGTGGAGTAAGTAAAATATACCTTAAGGTTCTTGGGGCGTGGTTCGGTGGGCAACGGGACGGCGGCGAAGAAGAAGGGTTGGAGGCCCTCCCGCGCCGCCGCTGGGTGGAAAGTGAACAGCAGCGCTAGTAGTGGATTCCCTCCCTCGCCGATGGCGACAGTGTTAAGCCTCCTTCCCTTCCCGGTGGACAGATCCTGCCGGCTCTTTGAGCAGCAGTGAGGGGAGAGAGGCCAACGAAGTCTTGTTTAGATCGAAGAGGGTGAGAGAGTGTGAAGAGAGCAACTACAAGCGCTGAGGATCCAGCGGGAGAGGGCGAGAGAGTGTGAAGAGAGCATCTACAAGCGCTGAGGCTCCAGCGTGTATATATATACTGGAGAGAGAGTGTGAAGCGTGCAAACCCTAGAAAACATTTTGACCAGTCAAAGAATCCTCCTGACAAAAATTATGCTCAAGTGTAGTTATCGAACCCGAGACCTCAAGTTTGATGAGGGAACAGGCTAACCAGCTACACAACCATCCCGTTATGTTCAACGAGAGGAAAATAACCTTTTATACATTCCTGCATTCGTGTGACAGGCATGCTGTGTTTTTGTGTGTGTGTGTGTCTGTGGGAGTCATTAGGATTTCAATCATACTCATGTCATGTGGCCTTGGTGGTAAGACTATCCACAGTAGTGCAGAAATAATGCAGCCTTAGTCACCTTACCTCTCTCCATGTAGTACGTTGGGTCCCACCAGTCAGAGGGTGAAACAAACAAATTAATAAGAAAAATTAAAAGCACCAGCGGTGTATCTTACTACCTCACACATCTCGCTACTGCTCGGGAAAACTGTCGAATTGATCCCTCTGTTCGCTCACGTACTATTTTAAGTGAATCCTTATTATAACATGCACACAAATTTTGGGCACTTGTATTCGACTTAAGTCAGTGTGCCACCGTATCTCGTATACTTACTACTCCCTCCGTCTAGGTGTAATAAGTCACGTTAGAAGGTGCGTGCGTGTGCGTGTGCGTGTGTGTGTTTAACAGCATGTGTGTGTTAGAGAGTGTGACAGATCGACCTACTCCTACAGAGATATGGTGTGTAGTGTACGATTTTAGCCGCGAGAGTCGGTGCATCCTCTCGTTTCCGGGCGTGTCCGGTAGGGACATGCGGACAGCTGCCACGACCGCTCCTGACCAGCCTGGCCCACCCAAAGCCCCTCCACCGCCCGCGCGCGCTTCCCACCTGAAACGGTCAGCGCCGCTCCAAAGAATCGGTGCCGCATTCATGCCCGGGCAGAGCGGACGCGACCTCTCACTGGCGCAAGAGTGATGGTTGCTTCGTCTGTCCAACTTACTGTTGGGTCTATGTGATTTGACGGCTCATTGGTCTTTATTACTGAGGTGGTAGGACTGCTGGATGTCCCACGCTTTCGGCGAAAGGAGGTAGTAGATTACAATTTTCTCCATTCTTACAGCGGGGGAGTGCAAGAGCAGTGAAAACACGCAGGCTCAGTGATTACATGGCCCACCTCACACTATCACCGTGCGACACCTAACTCTTTACATAGTACTCCCTCCGTTCCTAAATATTACTAGACGAGTCCCCGCTCGTTGCCGTGGAACAGCGGTATATCTCTCTGCGCAAAATTATCGATTTCATAGAACTAAAATAAAACCTATAACCGCATGACAAATGTGGTAGCCAAACTAAATAAAATCCCATCATCATTTAGATCATCCCACATAAGGAAAAAAGATCAGCCAACTCCTACTACATAATGGGATTATATTTTTCTTTTTGACATGTGAATGGGACTTAAAAGCTCACTTACATGCATGCTACCGGTGCATGCTTGCATGCAGACATGTTGATGTGATTTAAAACCCACTCACATGCATGTACCACGGTATTTCTGCATGCTTGCATGTGGCTTAGTGGTGAGCCTCTCAACGTCTAGATCAGAGAGCTATTATGACTGATTTACTTCATCTAACGGCTACGTCAATTTTGATGATGTGGCTCAAGGAGAGGATAGAGAATTCCTAATAGTGGGGGCTAGCTATTACTAGTAGATAAGTCTTTGTAGAGATTCCACTAGGTGAACTACACATGAAACAAAATGAATGAATCTACACTTAAAATGCATCTATATACATCCGCATGTGGTTAATGGTGAAATCTCTACAAAGACTTATATTTAGGAACGGAGGAAGTACTAGTATAGTACTAGTACGTACTGTAATTTATCAGCGAGATAAATTTGTACAATGCTATGAAGCTTCCAGCTCCTGTTACATGTATCTTGCGTGCAAGTTTGCCTGTTGCAACATTTCATCAAATACAAAGGAGACTAACATGCCTGCTATTGCATCTCAATGAATGACAGATCATAGCAAATATGTACTCACTCCGTTCCAAAATAAGTGTCTCAACTTTGTGCAAACTTTAGTACAAAGTTGTACTACTACTAAAGTTGACACTTATTTTGGAACAGAGGCAGCTAAAGAAAAAAAAGATCCATGCAGTCCATAGCCCTTGAACCATGAACCCTGACCAGGCTTAAATTTGCTGGCAACGTTCGAGCTTCCCAATAAATGAAGTTTTCAACCTTTTAACCATCGGATCATTTTGTGCAGTTTCACCAAAATCGAGATGAGCATCCCTGTGGCAAAGTAATTGAAGAAGCGTGATTAGAATAAGATTACTAGGACTAGTGGATGAGACATAAACTCATCAAATACAGTACCTAGAAGCCAGTAGAGGTATCAGGTATGTGCGGGGCAAAGAAGTAGAGAAATATCCACACGGAGTGATGTGGGCAGCTGGAGCAGTGGTGCAAGCCGGCTGTAAAGGGAGTTGTACCTGAGGGACGTAGCTCGACCTTGAGGAGGGCGGCGGGAGGCGGCAACTACCCACGTCGCGGCAGTGAGCAAGGGACAAAGGCAACCTTGCCGGCTTTGTGAGAGAGAACGGCGGGGACCCCTGATCGGGACGTGCCGACAGTGGGTTTTCACCGTCGGCGACGGACACCGCATCTACACTAAGCATCCACCCCTTCCCCAAGCGGACGTGATCCGCCGGGATGTTAGAGATGTGGCCACAGTCATTTTGTGCGAGAGAGTGTGAAGAGAGCAACCCCAGCAAGCAACCGTGTAGGCTGGCCCGTCCTGACTATGTATATAGTGGAGTGGTTTCCTTTTCTCGCCATATGAACCTATCATATTGTGTACGTGCCACTGAAGAAAAAAATATTTATAAATGACGCGACACCTACTACCTGTAACCTTGCGCTTGGCATCTCCAAAATATTAACCTTGTGATTGGCTCTTCGCCTCTTCGGGAAGTCGAGCAATAATGGTAGTGCAGTATATATCGTTCTAGCTATATGAGACCGAATGAATTGCTGCACGTCCACCACGTGGGCGAGGGTCGAGGGGCGAGGGAGAGTGCTACTATATACGGAGCAAAATGAGTGAATGTACACTCTAAAATACGTCTATATACATCAGTGTTTGGAGTATGTACTAGTAGTTCATATTGAAATCTACTAAGGACATATATATTCCAAACAATATGACATAATCTCTATAACCAAGGTAGTATGGACGAGGAGTAAACGGAGGGAGTAGTAAATTTTTCTCCTCGTCCTGCGAGCCACCGCGCGCATGGGTGAGGGAGGAGCAAGCTTCACCTCATCCTGCGAGCCACCGCGCCCGTGGGCGGGGGAGACGGCGTACTAAGCAAGCTTCTCCTTGTTCTACGAGTTGACAGGACACATCAAAAGGACTCCAGTGTATAGAGCCTTGCCTCTAAGGTAGGCCCCACATGGTTTGCCTCTTTTTTTAATTTAACACAACGCGTCAAGTCGCAATTTGTTTGTTCACCCGTGGTAGACGATCCTCCCTCCACCAAGTGGACAACCAGTACACGTGCCAAATTACCACGTGGGCTGCCTTTTTCATACAGAAATGAGCTCCATCGTGTACCCACGCGGGTGTGGTTGGGAAAGAGACGGGAGTACATGCGCCGTGCATGCACCTCTTCTCTTCATGCACGTCCCCCACCTACGTGGGTGTGTGTGAGAGATACAAACCGTGTTCGTGAGTGTTTTTTGTTTTGTGGTGGGGGTGGGGGTGGGGTGGGAGGTTGATTTCGTGAATTATTTGTGGGAATATGTGTCGATGACATCTCAAACAAAATTTTGCATGCAATGTGTGCCAAATGGAGGCCTATCCATATCATACATAGAGTGTCGGGCAATCCATGAGAAGAGAGGGAGGGGTCATAGCTATCGATAGATTCGAAGAGAGGATCAAGTACGGGTGGGTGCAAGATCGATGAAGAGATCCATCGAAATTGCGTGTGTGTGTGCAAGTCAAAGATATAGGGTGACTGGCCTACCGGAACGTTAGAGGGCACATGTCAAGTTTGTGTGTGGCAGGGAGACATGACTAGAGCCTTGATGTATCAGTGTGT